>NC_048301.1:14077637-14092782 GCF_013100865.1 Trachemys scripta elegans | reverse complement strand
CAGAAAAGGTGTCACTAAGATACCAGCAGATGAGAGGTTTTGTTGTACATGTGAATAGGAAACAAGAAATCTCCCAAGAAAAGCTTGATCTAGTAAGATTTCTACCCTGATTCCCAGGCTGCAGATTCTTTATAGAAAGCTGACCACCCTTTTTAGTGCAGATAAAAAAAAAAAAAAAAAAAAAAAAAAAAAAGATTCCTGATTTCTAGACAGCTTTCAAAGTTATGTTGATTTCACAAGATTCACATGTGGTTAATAGCCACCCATGCTCCACGGCAGTGTCTGCTGCACACAAATACTGAGTAAAGCTGTGGCTGACTCGTTATTACAGATTTGTTTTTGGAGATTGTGCCTGGTACAAGGCACAGACTGGGCTGCTGGGCTACCAGGCACTGCCTAGTAGGCTGGTTCTTTCCATGGACTAAAGTAGTACTCAGCTCTGTGGTTCCAAAAAAATTATGGGATTTGGACCATTGCATGAACATTTTGCAGGTAACAGACCAAAAATGGTGGTGGCTGGGGGGGGCCAGAGGGAGGCAGGCAAGCAGTTGTGCAACAGGGCCTAGTGCTCCTAAGAGGAGCTTTCGGGAGCAGCTGATGGAACAGAGTGAAGGTGGAGTGGCTATGGGGTGGAATGGGGCAACTTCTCCCTCCCCTCCCCACAGCACTTCACTCTAGGGGTTGGGAAACACTGCTCCAAGGAACTGCAGCACAGATTGGAGAAAAACTGATGTTTTGAGGGGTGGGGGGCTTGGGTCTCCCCTCCCCCCAAAAAAACAAACAGATTTTATTTAGTTAAGTTTTTCTTTTTAAAAATAAACCCAATTAAAATGAAATCAAATGTAATACTAAATATAAGGCCTTAACTTACTATAGCATCTTAAAACATCAAATAAAATAAATATGCTGAATCAATGCACGTATCAAAAACTTGAGTTAAAAGGCAGCTTTCCTATATAAAGAAAGATGGCTTTTCCTCTGATTCTAACTTTTGAGGTAAAACTTTCTAAATATGGCACAATATGTCATGTACTATATTAAGGGCTTGATTTCTGTGGGGAATCAGCCAGGGGCTGTACTACCAGATTCAAGAGACCGACAAAGTCATCACAGGCACTGGGACCCGGTCTCTGACTCCACCAGACACCATCAGGTCTCTCATCAGAATCATCCGCTGAGCCCACCTAGGCGATCTCATATTCTTATTTTATAGCTTCTCCCTATCTGAGCTCTGATTGGCTCAGTTCTCAAATTATGAATATTTATAGCTCCACCCACCATGGAAGTTTACTCTCCTGCTTGTGGAAAAAACACTGAATAGCTCATTAACTACAAGCCCTTGCTTCTGGATGGCTCTGGGCATTCAAGTAAATAGCCTTGCTCTGTCTCCTTGCATGGGTACACAGACAGAGATACAAACAATCAGAAATCCATTAATTTCTCAACTGCCTCCCTCTTGGTCTCTAAACAAATGTAACACTGCAATGCAAAAGGTATGTGGGTTACATGAGCAGACATTTTAGATTGTTTGTTCTTTTGTTTTTTCCTTTGTTTTTTCAGGGGGTTACATAACAAGGGAGAAGGAGCTGAGTGGGCAACCAGAAAGGGGCAATGCCGGGGTCAAAGCAGGACACTGTGGGAAGAAGGGACAACATTCTATAGAGCGCAGCCTCTCATGGTGATTTCAACAGCTGGAAATTTGGGGGAGGGGGGGGCTGCAATGGCTGCAGGTCATAAAAAAAAAAAAAAAAAAAAAAACACAACACTATTTGGGAATATTTTCAAGAAATTCCTGAGTAAGTACCTCCGGGTTAAAAAGGAACATATGCCAAGTGGAAAAAGTGTAACAAAGCAATGCAAGGCCTGGTTGTCAGAATGAAGCAACATTATGAAAAATGCTCCTTAGAAAGCAATGCTGTTGAAGATGAGTTGGACACATCTGAACAATCTGGTTTACTAATTTTTGCACCATTCTTGCCTACCGTGTCTTACTGTGTCAGTAAATGGTAACTTAGATGCTGGTCATAAATTTGAGTCTTGAGTGGATTACTTATGCATTTCAACATGTGTGTGCAAAATATAATTGGTATGTTTGTTCGTTGTGGTAGTATTTATTGATCACATTTTTACTGTTACTGCTGGGTTTTCTGAAATGATTTTTATTGCTCAGTATAATCAAATATCCTCGATGAAGGCTTCCTGTTTAAAAGTAAAGTTGTATTAGGCATTTATGAATTAACATTTTTAAAAAGTTTTCCCCCGCCCCAAACTATTGGTATGTAGCTAGAGATAAGGGTTTAAACAGGTTTAGATAATCATTATGGATTTATTAATTATTTTCCCTATAACACTGAGGTTAGAATAAATTATATCATTTAAAACAGTGGTACAAACAGCTACAGAAGAGGAATCTTCCATTTACGATCTCAATTTTTTAAAAAATTAGTGCCCTGAGTGACTCGCTGACAATGACTTTTTTTTTTAAAAAAAAACATTTTGCTTCAGGTTCCAGCTTAGACATAAGGGGTTATGAATGCCCGTCATCTGCAACGTCTATAACTTCATAATCATCTACTGGTACCACCAGCACTGCTGCAACTAAACAAACCTCAGATAGTAAATTACCTGTATGAAAGAAAGACGAAGACTTTCTTCATCATCCAGTCAATCCATAGATGAGCTGGTAATCAGGACCAGCAAATTCCAGTGAGACTCCATAGATGAAAGTATCTTGGATTGTTCATACAAACAAACTCTCCCTTTTGTCTTGTTCAGAAGAAATATTTCATTGACATGGTTCAGTCATTATGACCCGGCTACACTCTATCCAGTAGAGCAAACATTGTTGGAAGATTACTGGATACAGGGTACAAGAAAGCAATTGAACAGCATGCAAAAAACATTGACGGGAAATTTGTTAATCTGAATCTTGATGGGTGGAGCAATGTACACAATGATCCAGTGATATGTACTTGTGTGACAAGAGAAGATCCAGTTGTCTATCCTACAGAAGCAATTGATACAATAAGGAAATGCACAAACAGCGGAATATTCAAAGGAAGTAGCGGTAAAAGCTATAACAAACTGTGACCAAAAATTCGAGTGTATAGTTTTGTCACAGACACTGCTGAAAATGTAGCAAAGATGAGAAGAAATCTAGAAGAAGATAATGAAAGGAAATTTATAACATATGGCTGTAGTGCTCATCTGATTAATCTTTTAGCAAAAGACTTAAGCACAACTCTAGGAATAAAGAAAAATGTTGTTGAAGTAGCAAAATACTTCTGTAAACAACTGGTTTGCTTCAGCTTCACTGAACATAGCAGGAGGATGCAAAATTAGTTCTCCCCCAACATTTAAATTAAAATTAAATAAAATTAAAATTAAATGTACAATGAAATTCAGTGGTTAACTGTTTTCAGCTATTTATTAAGAACTTGCCTATTCTGATGACAATTTGTGGGAAAAAATCGTGGCAAAATAGGTGGAACGATCACCTCCAAAGTAGTCAATATCAAAACTAAAGAAAAATGTAGAAGATATGCGGAATATACTGAAACCTATTTCCATCGCCTTGGACAAACTTCAGAAAGATTTCTGTTGAAATTTGGAAAGAACCTCAAGAGACATTGGAGAAAGAAATAACCAACAAAGTTAAACTGCAGGCAGGAAAGAAGTGGATAGATCAAGCACTTATTCCACCTAATTTTCTTGCCAATATTCTCAACCCAAAAGTACCAGAATAGACCCCTAACCACTGAAGAAGATGCTGCTGTTATGAAATGGGCAGCTAATAAGCCACCCATCAGTCATGCCAACCATAATAAATTTCAGGGCTGGAGGTGAAACATTCAAGCAGTACGTGTTTGCTGATGATGTTTTAAAGAAAGTCATGCCACTTAGCTAGTGACTTCCACCAGTTCAAGGCCTGGAACCAGAGTTTGTTGAAGTACTAAACAAGCTTTTGACAGGAGCAGCCTCTTCTGCATATACAGAAAGAATATTTTCTTCATTTGGACCAATTCATTCAAAATTGAGAAAAATCGATTGGGAGTTGGGAAAAAAAAAAAAAGGCAGAAAACTTGTCTCTTCCAGTTTATGAATAAAAATTAGGAAGGAGGGGGATGAGACCTTCTAGTTTTAAAAGTCTGAAAGACAGCCTAAGTAATTTAGGAAAATGTTGTTTCATTTTGGAGAGACTTAGGTGAGTAGTTACCTAACCTCCAATCACTTTCACTCAACATATTTGAAAATTTTCCCAGGCTGCCCTTCAATTCTCTGTTCCTTTAATAAATCATTTTGTTGGAAAAGTGAAACATGTTTTGATGAGAAAAGTTTATGTATCCAAAACATTTACTGTTGTTTTGTTTAATAAAAATAAATTGTATATGCTGTTTTGTGCATTTAAATTCCAGTTTCCATTCCTAATGCAGCTTAACACAAATCAAGAGCAAAAAGTTAGTAATTAATATATCCTTCACTATTTTCTAACATATTAAAAAGTAAAATCAATGAGACTCTGAAAATATTAAGCTATATAATGGCTTATATAAATGTATGTTATAGTGCACCCACCTAGGCAGCAAAAAGATGTACCAAATCTAGTGTAAATCCTCAATTTAGATGTAAATCAACAAATTTTAAATGGTTACATCAACCAATGAGAATGTACCTTTCTTTACAAAATAAAAGTAGTCAAAACTAATTAATCAAGTTTTTTTCATTTGGAGATTGAAATCATGGATGTAAATTGCTGATTTCAATCACCTTGATTTCAATCACTCTGCTATAAAAGAAGATGCACAGTTGCTTAGAGTGTGTGCATGCAGGTGCTCACGCATATGTACAGCGCGGAAAAAGAGGAAAAAAAGCATACTTTCTTTCTGTCCGGGTTCTACTGGGTCCTCAGGATGCATGGATTTTGCTGTTTTCATCTAGTGGAGGTATGACCTTGCAACCACTTTGGCAGGTGCTCAGGGACACTGGGCCAGGTAGTTAAAACATTTTAATTTGGCAAGTAAATGAACCATTCATACTGGTAGTTCACATACAGTCTTGAGAATAGAGTTCCTCAGGGCAATGACAAGCACAATTTTAGTTCCAGTCAATCAGAATCATAGTTCGACTTTAAACAGAACACAAAAAGCAGACCCAGTTACATACTTTATAAGCTACCTTAAGCTGTCTGCAGGACTCCTCTTGCCAGCCCCCAGTGATGAACTCTGGGTGGCAGAATCTCACACACAGAAACGACTCTTTTGCTAACCATTTTTCATTTTCACAATTCTTGTGAGACTCCCAGACAGCCTAATCTTTACTCCGACTTTTAAAAGAATTCAGTGAATGGTACTTTTTCTGGATCTGTATTATGTCAATTCTCATGGTCATCTGCCAAATTTTATGGCCATATGAATAATCTAAAATAAGTGAGATCAACACTTCTTACTTTGTTTCATTATTTGCTTGGTCAGACTAGTCCTGCACTATTTCCCTAGAGAAAAGTGACCAAGTGAATCCAAATACCTGTCTGCTTAAAACCCTATTCTTCTAAAACTGCTTACATATTCAAATTATTCTGCAAATACAGAGCAGCTAATCTCACACATAAAACATAACAGACTGAGCAGTGCTGAGAGCACCTCAGCCTACTGAATTGTGATTTAAGTGAAATGATGTATTAATTGTAGCAAAAACATTTGCACCACTGATTAATGTGTCAGTGTTTCCATTATAAATGTATTTCCAATGGCTGTACCTTTACCATAAGAATTTGCTGTGGGCTGGAACTGGGCTCATGCTTTCTTAGCACACTTGAGCCATTTTGTTTTGTAAGCAGCATTAGAAAAGAGTCTTGTGTTATTAACTGGAGCGGGGAGAGGAGATAAAATATTATTCTACATTGCAGATTAAAAAAAAAAATGTTCTTAATGAGAGGTTACTATCTAGACAATTAGTTCCATAATCTAAAAAATGAGGCATGATCAGTGCAGTAGATGGTAGTGTCAACTGATTGTGGTACCAGTTGAGTCAAACTCTCAAATGTTTACAGAGTATCTAAATATGTGTTTGCTTGACAATTCCAAAGAAGTTATTACAGCACCAGGAAATAAGCGCTTTCACAATGACTGTGCATACCAGAATTCATACAAAATTTACCCAGTACAGCGGAATAACTACTTCAAATCCATTACAGCCTAGTGGGCAAATACAAGCAAATAACTCCTTTTGTACACATTGCTAGTTCTGAATGAGATCTTGGCAAGTTTTCAGGGTTTTCTATCAAATACAAGAAATCCATGACTCAAAAAAAAAAATTCACCTATTTACCTACCAGGACAGCTAACAAGAGTTAGTAGCTGTCCACTTCACAAATATTGAAGAGCATTTTCAGTTACAAATGTCTCTATTTGTCCTGAACTCAGCTCCTTAACTCATTTAAACTGTGGTCCGATTCAAATATGGTCCATTGGCTCACATGAGCCAAGGCAAACAGACTTGTTAACAATAAGTTTAAGATCGTGTATAGAGCTTCTAATGCAAGACACTGAGGCTAGGTCTACACTACCCGCCTGAATCGGCGGGTAGAAATCGACCTCTCGGGGATCGATTTATCGCGTCCCGTCGGGACGCGACAATCGATCCCCGAATCGACGCCTTACTCCACCAGCGGAAGTGGGAGTAAGCGCCGTCGACAGAAAGCCGCAGAAGTCGATTTTGCCGCCGTCCTCACAGCGGGGTAAGTCGGCTGCGATACGTCGAATTCAGCTACGCTATTCACGTAGCTGAATTTGCGTATCTTAAATCGACTCCCCCCTGTAGTGTAGATGTACCCTTAGGCTCCCCCACACCAATTCCTGCATTGTGAGAAACTTCCATGCCATCCTGTGCATTGTTTGTTCTTATGCCACTCCTGAAGGTTTTACAATTGTTTGCTTACTTATTTTGCGCATCCACTTTGTCATGCAAAAACACCCAAAATGCAAGAAATAGTCCTAGACATTTAAAAATTAGGGCTGTCAAGCAATTAAAAAAAATTAATCGCGATTAATCACACTGTTAAACAATAATCGAATACCATTTATTTAAATATTTTTGGATGTTTTCTACATTTTCAAATATATTGATTTCAATTACAACACAAAAGACAAAGTGTACAGTGCTCACTTTATTTTTGATTGCAAGTATTTGCACTGTAAAAAACAAATAGTATTTTTCAATTCACCTAATATAAGTACGGTAGTGCAATCTCTTTATCATGAAAGTTGAACTTACAAATGTAGAATTATGTAAAAAAAAAAAAAAACAAAATGTAAAATTTTAGAGCCTGCAAGTCCCCTCAGTCCTACTTCTTGTTCAGCCAATCGCTCAGACAAACAAGTTTGTTTACATTTGCAGGAGATAATACTGTCTGGTTCTTGTTTACAATGTCGCCTGAGAGTGAGAACAGGCGTTCGCATGGCACTGTTGTAACCGGAATCGCAAGATATTTACGTGCCAGATGCACTAAAGATTCATATGTCCCCCTTCACGCTTCAACCACCATTCCAGGGGACATGTGTCCATGCTGATAATGGGTTCTGATTGATAAGAATCCAAAGCAGTGCAGACTGACATGTTCATTTTCATTATCGGAGTCAGATGCCACCAACGGAAGGTTGATTTTTCTTTTTTGGTGGTTCGGGTTCTGTAGTTTCTGCATTGGAGTGTTGCTCTTTTAAGACTTCTGAAAGCATGCTCTACACCTCGTCCCTATCAGATTTCGGAAGGCACTTCAGATTCTTAAACCTTTGGTCGACTGCTGTAGCTATCATTAGAAATCTCACATTGGTACCTTGTTTGTGTTTTGTGAAAGTGTTCTTAAAATGAATATGTGCAGAGTCATCATCCTAGACTGCTATAACATTAAATATATAGCAGAATGCGGGTAAAACAGAGCAGGGGGATATACAAATCTGCCCCAAGGAGTTCAGTCACAAATTTAATTAACACATTTTTTGAATGAGTGTCATCAGCATGGAAGCATGTCCTCTGGAATGGTGGCTGAAGCATGAAGGGGCATACTAATGTTTAGCATATCTGGCATGTAAATACCTTGCAATGCTGGCTATAAAAAGTGCCGTGCGAATGCCTGTTCTCACTTTCTGATGACGTTGTAAACAAGAAACAAGCAGCATTATCTCCTGTAAATGTAAACAAACTTATTTGTCTGAGCGACTGGCTGAACAAGCAATAGGACTGAGTGGACTTGTAGGCTCTGAAGTTTTACATTGCTTTGTTTTTGAGTGCAGTTATGTAACAACAACAAAAATCTACATTTTTAAGTCGCACTTTCACAACAAAGATTGCACTACAGTACTTGTATGAGGTGAACTAAAAAACACAATCTTATTTTTACAGTGCAAATATTTGTAATCAAAAATAATATACACTTTGATTTCAATTACAACACAGAATACAATATATATGAAAATGTAGAAAAACATCCAAAATATTTAATAAATTTCAATTGGTATTCTATTGTTTAACAGAGCAATTATAACTGCGATTAATCGTGATTAATTTTTTTTAATCACAATTAATTTTTTTGAGTTAATCGCGAGTTAACTGTGATTAATCAACAGCCCTATTAAAAATAAAACCAAAGAAAGTTATGGAGATTACGACAGTGATAAATATTTAACTTTACAATAAGTTAAAAGTGAGGCCTATTTCTTTGCCTTATGCTCGATTTTTCAACAGAATTAATTACTTCAAAAAATGCACCTATGAAGGCGAGTAACTGGGACTACAATAAAGACTCAGTTCTAATGACAGATATTTAACTACAAACAACAAGAGGATCAAGCTGGTAAAATGTGCGACTTTCAGAGGATTGGCCACAATTTTCAGGCATGACCACAGATTTTGGGTGCCCAACTTGTGATTGGGAAGGTGCTTAGCACCATATGAAAACTCAGGACCTTTTGGGGCAACTGAAGTTAAGCACCCAAAAACACACTTTTGAAAACCATGGCCCGTATCCCTCCCCCCCCTTGGGGAGGAGCCCTCAGCTAGGCCCAAATTAAGCAAGGCCTGCGCTTAATTTTAAGCCTGCAAGTAAGCAGTCCCATTGTTTCCTTAAATCATGCAAGTAACAAGAGATTTTATAAATATTTATGATTTGCAAAAAACAAAAATGGGGTCAGGGAAAAAGTCTGGCAGGGCAAGGACTGTACGGTACCGGGCACAACATCAATCCTGTTGGTGTTGAATGTTTACAAGCTTGTTCTGCTACTATAACCGTTATTTTGTTTGTAAAGATTGTGTCACAGTAGCATAGTAGATAGCCCTTTTACACTACCCTAAATGACCTGACTGGACTCACAAAGTGAGTCAGTGGCAGAACTAGGAATGGCATCTATGGGCAAAATTCTAGCCCCATTCAAGTTAATAGCAAAACTCTTGAGATCTTTTATGTTGCATAAAGGGGCCATAATAGCCCCAGTTCCACCAAGCAGATGATTCGTTTCCAGCACAAGCATGGCAAAAGCCAGCTGTATGGCTACCATCCTGGTTTACAGGCAGGGCTACAGCTGGCAGCACTATGGAAATTCCCAGCAGTCCTGGGGCCCACAGGAGAGGCTGATCTAACTCAGATAGGCCCCTGGGGCCGCTCCAACCATCAAAGGAGCCCAGGATCAAAAGGGCGCAAAACGCGGCTAAGAGTCCCTTTAGACCGCTTTTCTCCTAAACTGGGAATTCCAGGCTGTGCTTCTTACAAGCCCAGCACAGAATCTCACGCCTGCTGTTTTTTTTTTTCTTCTGTTACCTACATTGGTCCTTTGTACATTTTGCAAGACCAGGTGTTGCAAGACTTTTTCAGTTTGGTCCTAAGAAGAAAGAGCCTCAGAGACAAACCAGTTTCTTTCCTTCATTATTTCAGGATACACTAAGCTGCCGGAACAACACACCCCTTGGGACAGATGTAACACATCACAGGGAATACAAGGGTAATGGATGGAGCAACAGACAATGGATGAAGCAGGGATTTTACACACTGCTAAAAATAAAGGAGTTGAAAGGCACATCACAGCATTGCTACATATACTGAATGGAAGGTACAAGATTACAGTTATGAGTCACCCAATAGCATTTAGCAAGTTGAATCCAGGGATGACTACAACTTGGGAAGGAAACTAGTAAATGAAGAGAAAAAAAAATATTAAATTTCTGTGAAGAAAACTTTTTATATACATCTTAAATTTCAGACAAATTAACAGGTTAACAGATACTACGAATAGCTCAGCAACCATTACTGTCCTTCCTTTAAGGCAGTGGTCCACCCACCTAGGGCAGCATGGAGCAACATGTAGTGGGGCACAGCAGAGCCCAGGCCAGCCCCCACGGAGGGTGTGGAGGGAGATCCACCCAGTGTCACTCTTCCCTCAGTTCCACTCTGGCCCTGCCCCCAGGCTTGGCCCATGGCCCCGCTTCTGGTCCCACAGCCCCACTCCCGGTAGATTGCGGGCAGACTACATTAGAGGTCAGAAGGGGGCACAACTTAAAAAGTTTGGGAACCACTACCTTAAGGTCATAACATTAGGAGGTACTTCCTAACCACCTAATTGTAGATGTAAGCCTGTCTTTCATAGACCATATCCCAGAAACCCCCCTCTCCCATCAATAGCCTGGAATTAACTCACCTAGATTCTCCATTCTTCTTTCTAAGCACTTATCAACTGTTGCATTCCCACTCAAGGGCACTAGGCAAAGTAGTTTGCCTGCCTTTAAATACATGATACTAGCATATGGAAGAAAGCTAAATAAGTCCCTGTTTTAATATCTGAAAACAGGATAAAAATATAAAGTGGATACATTTTTGACATGTAAGTAACGTGGATCCAACTTCTACTAGTTGAAAAAGAAATAGCTTAATAGCAAGCCTAAAATAATTCATTTGAATTTCTTCTGTCCCGAGTCTGCAGCCACAACACCTTGTGCTATGATCTCTCATATCTCACAAGCTGAACAAGGCTGATCACGTCAGTACATGTGCTGCAGGATGTGGTGTGGATGATTCAGCAAATGGTATTCTTCCTTCTGAATCAGTACCATATCATTGTCCCAACATGGTTTTAGGGGGTCACATTGCTACCAGAACTCTTTCACGTGAGACAGCAGAGGTACTAAGCACTTTTAGTCATTAAAGATCCCATAGTACTTTCCATAAGTGTAGTGGTGGCAACCCAAGTTTCCAGGCCAAATTCCAAACTGGTAATTATACCTTGCTTCCCTAAATTCCCCCTGGAGTTTCAACTAGAGATGGCATTCTTCATTTCCTGTCCTAAACCACTGGGAGAGCTGCTTGTTGAACAACTATTGTGTTCACTACAGAAGCGGCCGTGTGTCACAAGTAGGTGAAGTGATCACTATACATATGTGATGCTAACTTCGGCTAACGGTTTATAAACTGTAAAATCCTTAGGTGCAAGGTGCCTACAAAAAGTATTATTATTATTTAAAATTACAATAAATAATAACGCAAACTAACTCACTACGACAACTAATAAAGATACAATTTAAAAATAGTTATTTACAAACCTTACAATACTACACAATAAATAGAAAGCTCTCCCATAGGTAGAGAAAAATCCAGAATGGAAAATGGGGTGGGAAAGTTTCCTTATTCATTTCTGGCATAGAGCATCTTCACCAGATGTGCAGCTGCACTGCTGTAGCACTTCTAGTGGAGACTAGCCTTAAGTCCCACTGACTCTTTTGAAAATAGGAGTTAGGTGCTCTTGGAAATCTGACTGACAGTCAATACGAATACCCTGTTGATCCAGAGTCTCAATATCTGTCTGAGCCTTTTAAAACAAAGGACACAACGGGCAGAAGGAAACAAACTTAACACTTCTATGACAACAGCTGTTACAGTTGGTTTTAAGCTTGTTTCAACAACGGGGTGTGATTTCTTAGACATAACAGCTAAAAATTACTTTTTTTAATACATCCCAATCTTCCAGCTATATGTGGTGGAGTGGAGAGTGTTTTAAAAAGGTAGTTATTACCATTGGTAGAAAGTGGTAAAGTATACAACTGTAGTATTACCATAATTATTTTTAACTAATGATTTAACTGGAATTATTTTGTCTTCATTTTGAAAAGGAAGCAGATGATTATCTCCCTGCCCTCAAGCTGTCTTCTTCCAAGGTTGAAAATAGATTTTAAATAAATAAATAACTGTATTGAATCACAAAAATGGAACATGTTTCTGCTCAGTCCCATACAATAGCACTCAATAAAGGTCTTTAGCAGGCATAAGGACAAACACCTCACCAGATGTAGTTTTGAAAAGATATATTGATGTGAATGACGAACGTGACAGGGCAGATTACTCTTGCTATGTGAATAAGATTTCTTTTCAAATTGTGAGACTTAGTTTGGTTCTTGGGTTTATAATTTTTAAGGTCTGACAAAAAGGGTAGATTTGTAGATCTGGGGGGGGGGGGGCGACATTATGCAGAAGTTAAAAATTCAGGAGAGATAGGTATCTCTCAGGTATATTAAAGCTAACAAAATCCTGCAAGGGTTTGCTATGCAATAACGAAACATGTCCCAACAAAATGTCCACTTCAGCATAATGCCACAGCATACACTTTTAGAATTAGGGATCTACAAATCTACCTTTCTGTCAGACCTTAAATTATATATATTAAAATCAGATACAAAATATGAATCCAAAAACCAAACTAAGTCTCAAAATTGTTGAAAAGAAACCTTTTATTCACACAGCAAGAGTAATCTTCCCCTTCATGTTTGTTGTTTGCATCATAGGTTACCAGAAGTTGCGTGTCCAAAAAGCGCCTGACAACAAGGCATA
Organism: Trachemys scripta elegans; assembly: GCF_013100865.1. Classification (NCBI taxonomy): domain Eukaryota; kingdom Metazoa; phylum Chordata; order Testudines; family Emydidae; genus Trachemys; species Trachemys scripta. Next base: position 14,079,920 of record NC_048301.1, on the reverse strand, counting down.
ATGTCATCCTCCATAAACAGCAACGTTTATGGATCTTCGGAAGAGGTAAGTCACGATAGTAAAGTTATGTGTTTACTTTTTTTTGAAGAGTTGTAAGCACTTATGTAAGATTTATTGCATCTCCTTTTTAGCTAATTTCTCCCCACCCTCTATTCTTTCTACCAATCTCCTAGCAAACGGGGAAGCAATGTTCTTACTATAGGAGCAACTTAGACACATTTTCATTTCATTTTGGAGCCTCTTGCTCAATGTGCAGCTTTAACAGTCACGACCTGCCCCATTTTCATATAATCCCCAAGTGCCCTTTATCACATCATCTTTTCTCAGCATGACATTCAAATACAGAACTTGCTTCACTGCTTCAGAAACAATGGAGGCCTTAAGAATGTAGAGGAACACAGAAATGATAAATATCTCAAGGATGCCTTCATTCTTTAAGTGCCCTAGAACATACAGCCTATGTCCAGTGAAATGGTACTCACTGAGTTGGTTATTGTTTTATGAAATATGTATTGGCTTATTACACAAAATGCACTCACTGAACAGGGTACTTTGCTACTTTACCTTTGGGGTGGGAGAGTGCTGAGAATTTGACCTACATACAAGAGAACGTTCTCCACTGAGTTGTATCACAAAATATGTAATTTTTTCAACAACAAAATTGTACCCTCAAGATTAAAAACTTTAAAAAATAAATAGCAACTATTTGAGTGTGATAAACTGAGACCAGTGTGTCAGTGCCTACTACTTTTTTATAGTTGCAATATTTTAGGACCCTATTCAATGTGAGTATTTGCTGTGTAAAGTTCTAAATAAAAGTAAGAGTGGGATAATCAAACAATTAATTAGCAAATCTGATATCTCAGCCATTTCCAATAGATTTTAGAAACTGAAGCCCAGATCCACAAAGGGTATTTAGGTGCCTATTTCAGGATCTGGGCCCAAAAGCCCAACCCAATTCACAGTGATCAGTGAAGTCATCACTTGTAGAATCAGTAGATTCGTTGCTTGCGATACCAAAAAGGCAGTGCAAACCATTTCTCCCATCGCTGTTGCACATGCGTAACAGCAATTTCACAATGCAGATTCTATTATGCAAATCATGCTTCTGAAAAATGAAACTGTTGGGTTGCAGGGACAATCAGTTACAACAAAGGGGTGGGGAGGGAACTGCAAAGAGACATGAATGGGGGACCTAAGAAATGGAAGCTGGAGCAAGATGGATTGATTTAAATCTAGACGATATTTATCACCAAATGGAAAGCCTCAATTTTAATCAACTTTTCCCACTTGTACTTCAGTTATTTTCTAAAGAAAGAGGCACTCATTAGCTGATGTAACTATTAAAACATAAGCCTTTTCACTAGATTTGGTGCATCTTTTTGCTACCTAGGAGAGTACACTATAAAACTCTATACATTTATTTAAGCAATTATATAGCTTGATTTTGTACATTTTTAGTATGTTAGAAAATAACAAAGGATATGTTGCTTATTTACTAGAAAATTAACTTTTTACTCATGGTGTGTGTCAAGCTGGTAACTGGTATTTAATTAAATACACAAAACAGCATATAAAATTTTTATTAAATAAAACAAGCCCCTAATACAGTACATGACCTACTGTGCCACATTAGGAAGCGTGACCTCAAAAAAATTAGACTTTTTCCCCCGGCTTCTTTCTTTAAAAGAAAAGCAGCCTTTAACTTCGTTTTTTATAAAGGCTCATGGATTCAGCTTTTTCTTTTTTTATTTAAAATATTTTAAAAGATTATAATAATTTCAGGCCTTAACATATTTTGTATTAAATTTAGATTTTAAAGATAAATCTGTTTAAAAGGGAAAAAAAATTAAACAAATCTAATTTTTTTAAATCAATTTTTATTCACCCTGAGCTGGCGTAATCCATTCTAAACACCCAAGTATTTTGCATATCATTATTTGGGGGATCTGGTGAAATAAATCACTCAACATTTCCTTTTGTCATTTTAAGAATCCAGAATTCCTGGAAGGAATTACAATCATGCTATGAAGGGGGGAGGGATAGCTCAGTGGTTTGAGCATTGGCCTGCTAAACCCAGGGTTGTAGTTCAATCCTTGAGGGGGCCACTTAGGGATCTGGGGCAAAATCGGTACTTGGTCCTGCTAATGAAGGCATATATAACATTGGTGGACGTGCAGGTGAATGAGCTGGTGATGTTGTAGCTGATCTGGTTAGGTCCTGTGATGGTGTTGCTGGTGTAGATATATGTGGGCAGAGTTGGCATCGAGGTTTGTTGCATGG
>NC_048301.1:13867506-14062682 GCF_013100865.1 Trachemys scripta elegans | reverse complement strand
TGTCCAGTTTTGGGCCCCACACTACAAGAAGGATGTGGAAAAATTGGAAAGAGTCCAGCGGAGGGCAACAAAAATGATTAGGGGTCTGGAGCACATGACTTATGAGGAGAGGCTGAGGGAACTGGGATTGTTTAGTCTCCAGAAGAGAAGAATGAGGGGGGGGATTTGATAGCAGCCTTCAACTACCTGAAGGGGGGTTCCAAAGAGGATGGAGCTCGGCTGTTCTCAGTGGTGGCAGATGACAGAACAAGGAGCAATGGTCTCAAGTTGCAGTGGGGGAGGTCCAGGTTGGATATTAGGAAACACTATTTCACTAGGAGGGTGGTGAAGCACTGGAATGCGTTACCTAGGGAGGTGGTGGAGTCTCCTTCCTTGGAGGTTTTTAAGGCCCGGCTTGACAAAGCCCTGGCTGGGATGATTTAGTTGGGAATTGGTCCTGCTTTGAGCAGGGGGTTGGACTAGATGACCTCTTGAGGTCCCTTCCAACCCTGATATTCTATGATTCTGACAAAAAAACCCTGTGCAGGAATGTACATGATTGTGAAAGGTGTCTCAAGAAAGACTCAGATGCTCACCTTTAATCTCTACTGTTCCTATCTACAGCCAGTAACATTCTTTTAATGTCTTTTTATATGTAATAAATAAAATACATAATTTAAGTTTGTAGATAAAATATTCAAATTGCCTTGAAAATGGTTTGTATTCTCTCTCAATCAACTTTCACTGCCATAAGCACAGAACACAGATTGGGTAGCACAAATAAGTGATGTTTACTTCAACCACCCTCTGAATGCTAAAGAAATCATTCCAACCCTGGCAAAACAAACTAATGTCCACATCGTGACTAAAAACAAACATATGTATTTACTACATATCCTAGTACAAATCTGTGGATGAACTCTTTAGGCAAGGACAAGGCTGACAAGTCAGATGATCTGATGTCACTCAGTGGAATGTGAAAGACAATCACTTCAGAGCTTGGGACTGAGAACACTGCTCTACAGCCAAAATGCTTCTGAAATAAATGTAGTCAAACTTTACTAATTCTGGGTCACTGAGAACGAAAATGATGCTTAAAATTGTTGATTGGCTCTAGTTTGCAAGATATGCTATTGGATCAGTATATACTTGGGAATGGCGGAGGATAAGTGAGTTATAAAGGGAAGGGATCTCAATTTAAACCAGAAATGACTAAAATACATCTTTGACTGGATCTATGAATAAATCTATGACTGGGTTTGGACAGTACTTGCTTTTTAGGCAAAACAATGAATGATGCAATCTGAAGCTGCTATTGCGTTATACATGATATGAATTGCTAGAAGTCATGGATGATGCAATCATAACGAAGCTTACATCACTCTGCTGAACAAATTGCCCTATATCAGCTCTAGAAATCATACAGTGTCGTGCTCTCTTATTTGTCAGTGTTTGATTTTGCAAAGGGACACATTTCTGTTTAGCCAAAGTGAGCAGAGATGCCTCGTACTTGTGTGAACAGTGCAGATAACTTCTGCTATGTTTGTGGTGAAGTGACTTTTGCATCACAAAAGCGCAGTATAACCACTATGGTTAAGAAAGTCTGTCACCTTTATTTTGGCTGCAAAATTGGAGATCAGGACAAGAGGTGGGCCCCACACATATACTGCAACACTTGTGCAACAACTCTTGGCCAGTGGTTGAACAGGAAAAGGAAATCTATGCCTTTTGCAGTGCCAATGATTTGTAGAGAGCCAACAGATCATACCAGCAATTGTTATTTCTACATGGTGCCTCCAGTTGGGAAAGGTGTGTCAAAGAAGAAAAAGTGGACTGTGCATTATCCAAACATTCAATCAGCTATACTCCCAGTATCCCACAGAGAAGGACTGCCGGTTCCTGATGCACCAGAATCATTCTCACTTGAGTCAGACGAGGAAGAGGAAGAGGATGAAACTTCTGGTCCTGAACCATCAGTGTCACAGGACCCACATTTTCTCCCATCCTCCTCCTCTGAACCGCACCTCATAACACAAGGTGAGCTGAATGACCTGGTCAGGGATTTGGAACTACCCAAGAGTAAGGCAGAGCTGTTGGGCTCCAGACTACAGCAGTGGAATCTCCTGGCAGGTGATGTTAGGGTTTCCATGTTCCGTGACCGTCAAAAGGATCTTGTCCCATTCTTCTTCATAGAAGGTGATCTTGTAGCCTGCAACAACATCGATGGTGTGATGGCAGCCCTCAACATCGTTCACGATCCAGATGAGTGGAGACTGTTCGTTGATTCATCAAAAACGAGTCTTAAAGCTGTTTTACTGCATAATGGCAATGTTTTGCCATCAATTCCAGTTGGTCATGCAGTCCATATGAAGGAAACCTATGACAACATGAAACAACTTTTGAGGTGCATAAACTATTACCAACATCAGTGGCAGCTTTGTGGCGATTTGAAGGTTGTTGCTCTCTTGCTTGGGCTGCAGACTGGATACACAAAGTACTGCTGTTTTCTCTGCGAATGGGATAGTCGTGCAAGAGATTCCCACTACATCAAGAAAGATTGGCCACTCCGACAGTCATTGGAGCCTGGGAGGAAAAGTGTTCAGCATCCACCACTTGTTGAATCAAGGAAGATTTTGTTACCACCCTTACACATCAAGCTGGGTCTGATAAAGAACTTTGTCAAGGCCATTGACAAAACACAAGCAGCTTTCAAGTACCTCCGTGGAAAATTTCCAAGGTTAAGTGAAGCTAAGATAAAGGAAGGTGTCTTTGTTGGTCCTCAGATTCGTGAACTTCTTCGAGATGATGCATTTGACCATGCACTGCGTGGCAAGAAAAAGACGGCATGGAAAGCCTTCCAGTTAGTGGCAATAAATTTTATTGGAAACAACAAGGCAGACAACTACAGGTTGTTGGTGGAAAACCTCCTCAAGGCATACAAAAGCCTTGGTTGCAACATGTCACTAAAGATACATTTTTTGCACTCTCATCTAGATTTTTTCCCACTGAACTGCGGAGCAGTGAGTGACGAGCACGGCAAGCGATTTCACCAGGACATTGCAACAATGGAGAAACGCTATCAGGGCAAATGGAGCCCATCAATGCTTGCAGACTATTGCTGGACAGTGACAAGAGATGCTCCATTTAATGAATACAAGAGACAAGCCAAGAAGCGCCGAGTAAACACTGAATAGGACTAAACTATGTACAGAATAGTTTTTTGCCTTTTGTTTCATAATACATTTTATTTATAACCCTTTTGCTGATTTTTAAAGTGTTACATAAACAGGACAGGTGAAATATTATCATGTAAAGCAACCATAAACACATGAAAAGACCTAGGTTTACAATTTATGATTAAAACTCTACTAGCTACACAATATACATAGACATAAAAGGTAAAAACTTATATCTTAGAAACAGTAGCCAGTTGTTTTGTCATATTTGAATTCAGCACATCAAAATACATAATAAATAGCATATTTTATCTCTGAAGCAATGACTTCTAAAAAATTTTAGACCAGTGTAACATCTTAAAGACATGTCCTCTCCCATCTCTGCACCTTCAGCCTCACGCTGTAAAGAAGCCAAGAAAAATAGGATTGCTCTAGGACAGACAAACAGCATAAATCCACAGCTAGCAATTTACTGTAAATAAATTGTTCATCTGCATTAAGTCAACTATTTGCCAGAAAATTGGTATTGGAATAATTAAGGTTTATTTTCCCTTTAAAATTATATATGTAATGTTCTGATCCTGCAAACATTTAGTGACATCTATGGCGCTATGTATGTGAGTTATTCACATAGATATTCACTTGTTTGAGTGTTTGCAGAACTGAGCCCCACATCTTTGTTACAGTCATCTTGTTTCATAGAATTAAATAATCTGTTCTGCTGTAGGCTCCTAAAAATTGCCTGGAAAACAAGAATTAACATTTAAAAAATAGCAATACTTTTTTTTAAAGCCAATACCCATCACACGAGGCAAAATTCCATGTATGTGCTATGAGTAACTAGCGAAAGTATCCACATCACTAATGCACACCTGGCATTTATTGGCAATCCCTCTGAAGCGTGGACTACAGCTGAATGGTCAGGGAGACTGAACTATCCTCTCTCAACACTAGAGATTTTAGGCGAGATTGTCACCCCCATTTGAGATCCTTTATGTTAGGTAAAAGGGTCAGAATAGCATAAAAGTGCCTACAAGCCCAACGTACAGCTGAGGGAGAATGCCTCTGGTACAGGAGCTGAGGAAAACCACTGCAGGCTGTCCTCCAAGCCCCTCCTTGCAAGCTATGAAATAGGGGTATCATAGCGCTGCAGGTATTCTGAGTAGTGCTGTGACCCACAAGCAGCCAGGGACAAGTTGCCATAACTTAGACTGCCCCTCAAGACTGTCTCAATTATGCCAGGGGGCGCTCCATCCTCCAAAGCAGCCCAGAACCGGGAGGGCAAAGTCACCATTGGCCCCACTTCCCCTGAGCTGCAAGTTCTGTGCTGAAGCTCTTAGAAACACAGCACAGAATCTCACTCCACTCCCTTTAGAACAAGATTAGGCACATTAGTAGGGCACTGGTAAGGAAGCTGGTACTGCCACTGCACATTCTGGGGAGAGGACTTCTGTCTCCAGAGCTGTCAGCCTGGCATCCCACATCAGTGCTTTTATTTTATTAAAAGGAACCATTACATAATATTAAAACCTCGACAATGATCAAGAAAATCTTAAGGGGGAAGGAACATGTTATACCTTGGATGTTTAACCTAACTCAGTTTTCACATGAAACATAGCGAGAACACATACAGTATTCCTTGAATACAAGTGTTCGGTTCATTTTGGTATGCAGCTACAGTGTTGAGAATACACAGTGTAATACAATTCTCAAATGACATTCAAAGCAACATATCCCATGCAAACTCAAATTCCTTAGTACAAGTTCATCTATTAAACAAAGTAGTTTGAAAATGAAATTATAGATAGAGAAAAGTAGACAAGTACACACAACCAATGAGTGGTGGTGGGGTGGGGGGGGAGAGAGAGAGAGATACAACCTGTGTAACAATACTAGGGGAAATTTGGAAGATGAAGTGTATTAGGTGTGATAGAGAATTTGTCTCGTTATTAAATTTTATGGTACTACCTTCAATGGCATCACATTATACAGGCCTCATTTTGCAATTAACTCCCAAAACACAAGTTAAATATTAGGATTATGAAAAACAAGAGGATCTAAACTAAATAACACAGGCAGAATAATTTACCTTTCCATGTGATCAAAGTGTTGCATGTTCAATGAAAATTGAAAATATCATTACCACTAATGTGAGCCTATATGGATTAATAACACCCAAAATAAAAGTTTAGAAATAACTGGTTTTGTTTACTACAAGGTTACATTCACAAGCCCAAGGCTAGTAAGCAAAATAAAACTTATTGCCTTTTCTTACATGTTTCCAGCTGAGACTTGCATGCTGGTACAATATATTAATCAACAATATACAGAACTCAACACAGATGATATTTGTTTATTTCCAATAGGATATTTCACAATTATGCCTAGACTTTTCAACATCTACCGTAATTAAGTCTAATATGCAATTATTTACTTTGTGTGAGCGGGTGGGTTTTACTGTACAGACACAAGACGTTTGTAGCATTTGTTACCTTAAAAAACCTTAGACCTGCTATTGAAAAAATACTATGTCATTATAAATATACATGGTATTTTCATTTACTAATTAGTTGCCAACTTGCTAACATTCAATTAATATAGGGCCAAATTCTGCAGTCCTCACTCAAGCAAGAGTGCCACTGATTTAACCCCATTGGTATTGTTTTTTCTAATAGCTAAGTCCTGAGACTCAACATTTTTAACTGCCATTATCTACCATAGCAAAATAACAGCTGTTTGATGACTAACATTGTAAAAAGCTCTGGATGAGTTATGCATCTCAACAAGGAGGAAATAAGACTTAACATTTGGACAGTTTTAAGGATTTCAAAGTTTCAACATGACAATGGGATACACTGTTCGCAAATAAAATCAGACTTAAGGCTATAGGCAGTTGATCCTGTTACCTGAAATCAGAACAGAGGCTCATTAAATATGAATAAACTTCAGAGAATGCAGAGGCACTGCACCATATTGATAAAAGCGCCATTAAATTTTAAATTATATAACTCCTTCCATACTTTGGAGGGGAGGAGAAGTTAAAAAAGTGGGGGTAGATTTTTTCCCCTCCAATCAATTTGTCTTTTTTCACTTTTGATTTATAAAAATGCCTGGATTTTAAAGGAACAAAATATTGGGCTAATGAAATTTACAGCAGGAGTGAATGTAATCAATTATATTTAAAAGCTAGTCCTTTCAACAAATATTTGCCTTTTATTATGGATTACAGTGTGAAATTTCAAGTATGCAAAAGGACAGGGGATTGCTAGAGAGCTGTAACTGATCTTCAAAGTCATTTTGTCACAGAAACTATAAAACCTGCCAACAAAATATTGAATATCTGACAAAGGAGACAAAAAATAGAATAAAATGGAAAAGAAAAAATTTGTCTGGCAAATACTCAAAAGGAATAAACTTTTAGTGCACCAAGAAGGAAAGGACAAATATAAAACTGAATAAGGGTGTTAACTATTTTGTTAGGTATAGAACTTATTTATGAAGTAGAACAGGCTTTGTATTCAATCTTTCGGCTTTAAAAAAAATGAATAGACCAGTTACAAAGAATACAAGTCTGATGATACAAGACTTATTATCTATTTTATTTTCCACTATAATTATGAGAAAAGGTAAAGGTAATCACTTAACCTATTATGTAAATTATACACACAAATGTTAAAATAACGTTACTAATGTTGCAAAGTCAGACACTCAGAATTTAGCAGTTGATGGATTTAAGGTTGCCTGTACAGCCTTCTATCATTGTTCAATGACTAGTGGTCCCTTGCCTTATTCACTGCACACTATTCAAATCCTGTTCTGAATACATAGCCAGATGAACTTTTCTATGGTGCTCACCACTACAGTATCAGAGTGCTTCACAAACTTTAATTAATTTATCTTCACTAGAACACTAAGGTGAAAGAGTATTATTCCCATTTTTACAGATGAGAACCTGAGGCACAGAGAGATCCACTAATGTCCACTAATTTGAGGTGACCAATTTGAGAAATCTAGGACCTGCTTTTTCCTAAGCACTTTGCATTATATAACACTTTGTATGTTCAAAGCACAGCTCCCATTGAGTTCACTTGCAGCTGAGAGTGCTCAGCCCTTCTGCAAATCAGAACCCAGGGTCTCAAATCAAGTAATGCAGAAGATGAACATACAAGTAGTGACAACTTGTGAAAAATGGCTGATGTGACTTGCCCAGCATCACATATGAGCTCTGGGGCAGAGAAGAGGTAGAATCCAATTATCCATGGCAGCATTCAATTGCCTTAACCATGAGGCCATCCTTTCTCTCCTGTAATCTTTTGCTTCCTACACCACAAGTTCAGCAACAAATAAGCAAGAGGTTCTACAGACAATAACCTCCTTCACTACAGAACCCTGATGCACTCCCAGAGCAGGTCTTGGGGTGGGGGGAGGGGACACGACATGTAATTGAAGACTGTATCATAATAATGCATATGCAGAAGAGAGCCGAATTACGGTTGCACAGGGAACCTTAAGTCTGGCATTGCCTAATTTGAGTGCTTGACTTTGCAACATTAACAACATTATTTCAACTTAGATTTGTGTGTGATTTGCTAGGTTTTTAAAAAACAAATAAAAAACAGAAGTTCTATCATCTGGTATCATATTGAAACCCATATAACTCACGAGCAGGATTGGAACCTTTAGATCCACCACACAGACCTCTGCCACTTGAGCTAAGGGGACAACTGACAGTCGTAGTAGGTTATCATCCTCTGCATGGATCAGCACTAGAGGGAGAGGAGGTACACTTTGCAAGTGGGTTTCACAGATATTTACCAACGGCAAAAGAATGATGAGACTCAGGAATCCTGGGGTCCTTTCCAGGCTCTGGAGGTGTGCAGTTTGTATCGAGTGGTCACAGACCTTTCTGGATATTTCCCACCCGTAAACTTGGCCCTTTCTGCCTCCTCTCCAAGATGCTACTATCACAGTCCTCCCTTCCTCACCCCAGTCCTAATCTCCTTGCCCAGCCAATTCCAGTTCCCTCACTCCTGATTCTTCATCCAATATGTCTCACCACCACCACCTCTGGCTCCTAGTCCCAGTCTGACTCCCCACCACTTCCCAGTTTCCCCATTTCCTCTCAGCTCCTCATCTGATCTCAGTCCCAGTCCACTCCCTTGCATTTGCCTCACTGGCTCCCAATCTCCTTGACTAACCAGTGACAGTCTCACACACCCCCAACTCCTAGTTACAGTTTCTCTGCCCTTCCCAGTCTCACCAGGATACTTGTCCCATTCTACTCCTTTCCTTCCTCTCAGTCTAGCTCTGGTTCTCTCTGCAGTCAAGTCAGGAGGGTTCCTCATCCATGATGCCTGGGTGCCAACAATGGGGTCACTGAAAGCACAGGAGAGAAAGACTCCCTGCTCTTAGTTCCAGTGACCAGCCTCATTCCAGCCCAGAGCAGTCATAACAGGGAAAATCCAGATTAGCCCTGGGTTTGCAGCATGCTCAGTCACTCTGCAGGGATGGTGCATGCGTGGTATGGTCAGTGCTAGGAACTGTGGGGAGCTGAAGCATGTTAAATGAGGATAGACTCTGAAGATTTTTAGCAGCTAAAAATCTTCAAAGTCTCTACTGAGCATGTGCAAATTCAGAAAAAAATTCAAAGGCTTATAACTTAGCCAAATTTGGGTGCATTTTCAGAGCCCTGATACAAAGGCCACACCTCTGCCAAATTTCAAGTTCCCATTCCAAAGCATGGAACTTCTGGCAACCTTTTCCTTGAGAATTTTTTTAAAATGGCAAAACATTTTTCCTTAACCTCATTCTTGGAAACAGCGGAACTGTTTTGGCTGAAACTAAAAAAAAAAAAAAAAAATCCAGCCTGAGGCAGATACCCAGCATGGAAAATTTCAGCCCAAATGGTTAATTTGGCAAAGTTATAGCAACTGAAAAGAGAGTCCCACTGTAACAAATGATGCTGCCTGAGATGGCAATAACTATGTTCATTTTAGGTGTATCAAACTGCTTGGCATTTACAAAGCAGTTAGAGAACAGAACATTTTAATGCTTTTCATTTTCCCCCTTCTTCCCCTAGGGGGGAACCCAAAACAAAAATGTTTTCCTCAATACCCAGAAAAGTTACTTTCCTGTTTCTGTGGTACTACAAGTCAGCATGTTCAAATCAAAGCCATAATACTCTTATGCCCATCCTTAACTTTACTACTGTGAGCAATCCCATTATTTCAATAACTTTACTATTCTGAGTAAGCTTAAGTATTTGCAGGTTTGGAGCCCAATTTATTTCTGGCTCACTCAAATAGCTACCACTATAGACCCATTTCAGGAAGTTTTCCCTGCAGACTGTGCAAAACAATTTGCAAGATGAAGGCCTGAAGCATGGCTGACTTTTACACACACACCCACACACACACACCCCTCCCTTATAATCAAGGGGCCCTAGGGGTGCAGCAGCACCCCCTGGCTTTCCATCATATACAGGGTTTACAGTTTCATTCAATGGCTTTCAGTACCCCCACTATACAAACTGGTCCAATGCCACTGCTTATAATATCTTTAAACTTAAGCAATAGCAACTAAGACAGAATATTGTTCTCAGAGCATCAAAAGAATTATACATCTAGAAGGTGTTCAGAACTAATCCAATTAAATAAAATCAAACTATCATTTACTACATGAATTACTGCTAAATTCTCTCCAAAGGCCAAAGCTGAGAAGAGATATCTGACAAAGTAAACTCCTGCAATGAATTTGCAAAAATTCATAAGCACCTTTAATTAAGCAGAACAATTAACTGAAAAGGTTAAACAGCCATGGCCATTATTATAAATTGAGTGTTTGTATAGTGCATACATAGCCATTATTTAATACAGATCATTAAACTGAAGACAGAATTAAGACTTGCCAAACTGAAGTATACACATGTAACTTAGCATTGTTTCTCTGATATTCTATTAATGTAGGTTTTTTTTATTTCAAGGTGTGTGTGTGGGGGGGGGGAAATCCCTTCAGAAAGTAAGCTACACACCTGCATGGAGTATTCCTTTTAGCTGTCAAAAAGAGTTGAACTGATTTTTTTCAAACATTGCCCCCATAACTCCCAAAAAAGCAAATGCACATAAACCACCATCACCCCAAATATCAAGAACATGCAGACCAAGTGGAAGACAGAATTAAAATATTCTGAAGAGCAACTGTGTAAGAATGGCACCGTCGTACCTGCTTTGCTAACAGTTTAGAGTGATTATTCTAGACCCACTTCCTGCTGTATTCATATACAATCACATACTTTAGTAACTAAAATCATATTTTTACTACTTTTCACTTGTCTGAGCACTTTGAAACCAATACTGCTCTGTGAAACTATTCTGGCTCGTACATCAACAGAATTATTACTTGAATCTGAAAGTCATGTTAGCCTACTGGTGGGTGTGATATGAGAACCTTGGCCAAAGTTTTCAGAAGCATCTAGTATTTTTGGGTGCCCAACTTGAGCGGTCTCAAAGGAATCTGTTTTCAGAAAGTGCCACGCACCTATCCTCTGAAAAAAAAAAAATCAGGCCTCTTTCAGATGTTTCAAGTTGGGCACCCAAAAAGACTATGGCACCCAAATTTCACAAGTCACATTTGAAGATTCAGGCCATCTGAATAAATAACTGGTCTGGGTTTTTCAGGGCTGGCATTTAGACAAAAAACATCCTTTTACTTGTAAACTGAGATTTGATCTGGAAGTCATGGACACAACAAACAGAAGCTCATAATCACTTTTCTTTTGCCAAAGTCACCTTTCCAAGCAGAACTGCAATTAAGATTTCCTAAAGACTTTCACAAAAATATTCACAACACAGAGTATCGCTTACAGAGTCTTGCTAATCTAACAAAAAGGATTACAAAATAGACATGCCGAAAACAAGCTCAATAGTACAATCAGAATTGAGGCAAGATTTTGCACTGTCTGTTTAAAAGCAACAACAACAAAAATACTTCATCAAAAATGTTAATACTATGCTGTGACTCAGAGCCAAACCTATACAAATTTGTTCAGATAATACTCAAGAAAAATGCTGTGTCATTATAGAACTAGATAGCACAAGAAAAGAAACTGGGTATTTCAATAATAATTTAATCACCTCCACGAGAGACTTAAAAATGACTAAATGGGAGAGAATAGAGCTCAGAGATCATCTAAACCCACAAAAAAATTGAATAAATCCAAAAAGGAGAAAGTCTGTCTAGGTTTCCAAGTCTTAAAATTCAAGTGAAAGATGCAGCAGGTCCTACAGGGAGTGTTAACTGTAGAATGTTCTTTTGTATCTTCCTTTAAAGAAGAAATACACTTCCCAGGTTAAGTCAAAGTTGGGCAGGACATAAGCTTCTGCCTGCCTGCCTTTCTTTTCCAACCAGTGCTGATTTTAGCAAACCAAACTTCCTATGGTGAATTTGAGTAGACGTATAGAGACGTAGGAGCATACCGATTTACTATCACCTTAAAACACACTCTGGGACAAATTCTTCTCAGCTTCACCAATGTAAATCTAGAGTAATTCCAAGGAATTCTGTTGACTTCATACAGATTTACACTAGTGTTTAACTGGGAACATAATTTTGTCCCCAGTTGTTATTAACGTGGTCCCTAAAAGTATGACGGGCACTTTACAGACCATATAAACAAAGCCCCTGCCTCAGTTTATTATCCAAAGGCCCAATCCTACATACCCCTAGTTCCCATTAAATTTGTTTTTGTCAGCTGGGACTAGTCACATGAGTAAGCACTACTCAGGGAAGTAAACATTTTCAAGATCGGAACCTAATTTTGGACATAACGTAGTGGAAGTAACGAGCACAGAGAGGGATGGGGCAAGGAAAGCTGAATGTTGCATACATAAGTAACATGTAAAGTATCAGAGGGGTAGCCGTGTTAGTCTGAATCTGTAAAAAGCAACAGAGGGTCCTGTGGCACCTTTGAGACTAACAGAAGTATTGGGAGCATAATCTTTTGTGGGTAAGAACCTCACTTCTTCAGATGCAAGCCCACGTTTGTAAGTAACATGGTTATTCAGTGTACAGGCATTTGGCAGTTCCATTAAAGTTGGTGTGTGTGTGTTGATAGTAAACAAATATTACATTGGACTAGGTAAAAGATGTAGGGTTAGGTCTCATTTTACTAGGAACTCTCTCCCAGGTTTCAGAGATAGGAAAAAAGAAACCTGTTCAATTATTTCCAGATATTGCTCCTACAAACCACCCCATAAGAGCCAGAACCAGGTATGTTATCCACCTGATGCATCTGTAGTGGAAACTGAGGCCCTGATCCTTTGTACACTTATGCACCTGTAACCTGACTGAAGTGAACAGTCACATTCAATTCAACAGGAATACTCAAGGGAATAAAGTTAACATACACTTCAGCATTTGCAGGATTGAGGCCTTAATCTCCAGAAGTAACTCCCACTTGCTACAACCATCTTAAAACCCAATTTAAGATTTTCAGCTTTGATGTTAATTTTCTGCAGTCTCTAATTTTATTCTTACAATACTTTGCTCTCTGCTGCAGTAGTCCAACAATGTAACACTGGATCAGACATTATACTGAGTGTCACACGGTACAATTATAGCCAAAAGGTTCCAGGCTACACTCAATGCTGGCACAAACAGACCCAGCTTCACTAAAGTTGCACCCACTTATGCCAGCGGTGAATTTAGCTCCCAAAGAACATTTTAAATGTGTCTAACCTAACAATTAAACCTCTGCTCCCTTTGTCTGTTTGGCCATTAAAACAGCAATCAGAGGAGTCTGAAAGGATGGAGTTACCCCATTCAGGAATTCCCAGAAGCAGATATAAAAGGGTGCAGGGGAGACTATAGAGTCCCCATAGGAGAAGTCTAGGAGTAGATGTCTCCCTGAGTGAGCTTAAATTACGCCATGAAAAATGTTCTAATTTGTTATGCTGTTACCTCTATTTGGGAGCTGTATTAACAAATAAAGAGAAAAATTAACCCACATCCCCTTCGGAAAAGAAAAGAGGAAAAAACAATTTAAGCTTCTAATAAGGATCCTAATCACATAACAAGAAATGTCAGGGGAGACTGGAAAGTCAATTTGCTCTATCATAAACTAGCTACCTTATACAAAGTCTACTAGCCAGTAAGTAGAAAAAAAAAAATTACAAACGTCTACACTGAATTATGCAGCAGGTAGCATTAAGAACCCAAACTTTGAGTCTGTCCACTTGTGGAGTGCTCTTCTGGGATTTACATCCTACTCTCAGAATGGTCACTCATACTGGCTGGAATGGTAGAAGTAGCAGATCCAGAACTTCATGGAGTTGGCCTAGTTTTTGTGGGCTTGCAGACCTCCCCACCCCTTCTCTCCAGGAGTCATGGGATCACAGGTAGCTGGAGCAGCAGGTCTGCTGCAGAAGAAACGTGGGCTTGTCTCTCCAGGAGTCCAAAGGGCCCCACTGTTGGCTGAAGCAGCAAGTCCAACAGCGTCAGGAAGGAAGCAAGCCCTGGTTTTAAAGGCCATCTCCCCTCCCCTCTCTGAACAGGAGAAATACATGAAATAGCAGTGGGGCTGGGCGGCTGGACCAGTGGCTCCAATTAACATTTTTTTTCCTCCTTTTAAATGCAAGAGTTTTATGTCTGATTGTTGAAGGCCATATGGCATGTTTTATAGCCAACAGTAACTTTCTTCACCTGATCCCATTTGTGGTAACAACCTTAACATTCTTTTAATGAAGTTTTTGGTGGATGCATTACCTTTCCTTTTTTTATGTAAGTAAATCAGTAGGATATGTTTAACCTGCCCACTAAAATTCAGTGTGAGCAATGAAACCCAAGGAAGCAGAGCAAAAGATCATTCATCGTCTCAAATGAAGCGAGGTGGATTAAAACTCCATTGGCAAACACCCCCCTGCCTCTGCACACTCCAAAAACACATTTGAAACCATCGGAGCAATCAAAAATTGTCATGCATGCACAGAGGCTTTTTAATGCAATTCCTGAGTCTCAATTTTTAAAAGAAAGGTAAAACCATCAGTGCACCTTAGAAACCAATGCCCTGTAAACTCTAATGGACCATTCCTTCCTTCAATTAGACACACTTTTTTCCCCCAAAAGCATCATTTTAGCCAAACATTTAATTTTTTTTTTTTTTGCACATTTGTTACTGAAGAAGACCACCCTTTCTGCTTTTTTATTTTTATTTTTTAAAGGCATTCCTTACTCTTGGACTGAATACTTCTATGTCAACTTTCATTTTGCAGCAAGTTTTTACTGCCCTTTTATCATCCTCCCATCCTCATGACAAGATTTATAGTGGAAAAGGATAATAAAACCTTACTGTAACGCCACAACCACACACTGTTTCTTACTTAGTTACAGATTCTATAATATTGGCCAAGCAACAACTAAGGGAAATAATTTTTTACTATAGCCACACACGTTCTCATAACAGACTCAGACTTTACGGACAGAAGGGGCCATCATGGTCATCTAGTCTGACCTGCACATTGCAGGCCACAGAACCTCACCCACTCCTGAAATAGATCCATAACCTAAGTTCCCTCTAAGCTGCGCAGCCACACAGCAGGCTATCAAGGGCCGCGCAGGCGGGCAGAGGCACCTCTCCTCCAGCCCCGGGCCGCTGCAGTGGGGGGGGGGGAAGGGGAGTCCTCTCTCCCTACCGCAGCTCTGGGGCAGCCTGCACCCCAAGCCCCTCATCCCTGGCCCCACACCAGAACCCACACACACCCTGCCATAGCCCTCACCCCCCCCCAACCCTCTGCCCAAGCCCTGAGCCCCCTCCCACACTGCAAACCCCTTGGCCCCTCCCCCACCACGCATCACCTCAATACTGAAGCACATGACAAAATTTATTCCACACATCGATATAAAAAAAATTAGAGGGAACATTGTCTATAACCTCTGGCTGAGTTATTGAAGTCCTCAAAGTATGGTTTAAAGACTTCATGTTACAGAGAATCCACCAAGTACACTAGTTTAAACTGTGCCCCAAGCTGCAGAGGAAGGCAAAACAAAAAACAAAAAACCCAGGGCCTCTACCAATCTGACATGGGGGAAAATTCCTTTCCGACCCCAAATATGGTGATCAAGTAGACTGAGCATGTGAGTAAGATTTACCAGCCAGATTCCTGGGGAAGAATTCTCTGTAGTAACTCAGAGCCCTCCCCATCCAGCAATTGAGTATTTTTGCTACTGGCAGTCACCAATAGGCCACATACCTTCGTAGGCAGTCCCATCATACCATCCCTCCATAAACTTATCAAGCTGTCTTGAAGCCATTTAGTTTTTTTGCCCCCTCTACTCCCCTTGGAAGGCTGTTCCAGAACTTCACTCCTCTGATGGTTAGAAACCTTCATCTAATTTTGAGCCTAAACTGGTTGATGCCAGTTGTTCTGGTGTGCACGCTGATGCTTCACTTAAATAACTCCTCTCCCTCCCTGGTATTTATCCTTCTAATGTATTTAGAGAGCAATCATATCTCCCCTCAGCCTTCTTTTGTTTAGGCTAAACAAGCCAAACTCTGAGAGTCTCCTCTCATAAAGTAGGTTTTCCATTCCTCGGATCATCCCTTCTCAGCACCTATTCCAGCTTGAATTCATCTTTCTTAAAGACAGGAGACCAGAATTTCACACACTATTCCAGATGAAGTCTCACAAGTGCTTTGTATAATGGTACCAACACTTCCCTGTCTCTACTGGAAATACCCCAGTTAAAGTTTGACATTTATCCACTAATGAAAGTTGTGACAGAAGACTAACTTACACCCTTATCTCAGTGTGCCTATATGTCACACACAAGCCCCAATCCTGCAACCAATTGCACATAGGCACAACTCCACAGAATTCACTGACTTCCAAGGAACCATGTACAGGGATGTGCCCATACATAATCAATTGCAGGATCAGGACTATGGTACGTAAACCTGATAAAGGACCACGCATAATGTAATGATTTTGAGCAGGAAAGCTAAAGGGCACTAGACGAACCTTAACTCAGAATGTCATTCATTCAGAATCACAACAGCATATTAACAGACTGTGTGACTGATTACCCCTTTTGTTTCCCTCCTCAGCCCCCTATGATTGGGTCAGTGGTGTCTCATCATTGTCAAGGCTGTCAGCTGGGCTTCCAACTTGGTGACAAAATGTTATGAGATATAATTTGAAACTACTAAAATGTCAACCCCTCAGAAACAAGCTTAACAACACAGAAGTGATCATAAAAATGCAATATTAAACTACTCGATATTCAGAGAGAGAAAAGGCCACATTTATGCCACAACAAGGTGCGGAGTTTACAGTTACAATGCAAGCCAATAAATTCAAAGATCAGATTCCCACACTGACCTTAATTTTACCCTCTTGCATGTATGCTTTACGGTAGGGCAGTAGTTCTCAACCAGGGGTGTGTGGCCCCCTTGAGGGCCTCAAGCAGGTTTCAGGGGGGCCTCCAAGCAGGGCCAGCATTGGACTCGCTGGGGCCCAGGGCAGAAAGCCAAACCCCCACCACATGGGGCTGAAGCCCAGGTCCCTGAGCCCTGTCACCTGGGGCTGAGGCTGAAGCCTGAGTAATGTGGCTTCATAGAGGCCCCTGTAGCATGGGGCCCCAGGCAGTTGTCCTGCTTGCTCCCCCTAACGCCGACCCTGGCTTTTATATGCAGAAAACCAGCTACTGTGGCACAGGTGGGCCGTGAAATTTTTATAGCCTGTTGTGGGGATCTCAGAAAGAAAAACGTGGAGAACCCCTGCAGCAGGGCACAGTGTCAAACTGAAATGTGCTGGCCTGTTCTGAAAGAGACAGAGATCCCTCACTGCCCTAGGTGGTTTTGAACAAGAGTAAGTAGTTGGTAAAGTTGCTAATCTCTTTAGCCTCATCCAGATTAGGATGTGGTTGCCATAAATTTAACATATGTTAAAGGTCTTGTCTACACTAAATTATTAACACGTTAGCTAACACCTTCCAAATCCTAATGCAGACAGGGCTCGGTGACCTTCTCCACTGTTTTTTTGGGTGGATTACCATCATGAGAAAGTAATAAGTGCACCCACTCTTTCTTCCAACAGCTGCACCATTTCTTCAGTGCCTGTAACTAGTGCGCTCCTGAAAATACATATAGTCAAAGCAGTGAGTGGAGCATCAATCACAGGAGCTAGAGAAGTAATGACTTAGTCCACAGTTCTGCCCACAACCAACCAGGTAGTGTTGAACCCCCTCCATTTTAATAGTCACAATGAGGCCCGTGACACAAACGTGAATGTGACAAGGGCAACCGCAATCTATGCTCCTCTGGCAGCTCTAACTTCACGAGGACACCTGGGACTCCCTGCTTCGTAACCACTCGCCATAACAAAATCCGAGAACCTTTACAGTTGGAGTTTTTACACTGTTGTACAGCAGTTACACAGGGGATCTTTCAGTGGTTTGGTTTCAGCTACCTCAGGAGACCACATCTCTTTCCATGCCCTGCCCCGGCAGCTGAGGTCAGCTGATAATGTATCACTAACAGTCCCTAGATTCATCTAGCTAAGGAGTTGCTTTCAGTAGAGGCTCTTCAATTCTGTATTTCACTTCCCTGCACTGCAGTGATTGAGCTTTTAAAACACAATGCAAAGCTCACCTGTTTGCACACTTCCAGTAAAGGTCAGAGTAGTGATGTATAGTTATAATGTAATCTATTATTTAGGGGAAAAGTGCATTTAGCTAAAGATTTGTCATACTGATTACACAGGACACAGTTCTGACACCCTTACTTCACATTATCAATGGCATTTACTCACTTGAGTAAGTGCTCCTCAATAGCAATAAGCATTGCTGAATCAAGCCCATATTGCATTTGTGCACAACCTCATAGACAACAGATAGGCACTTTTGCTGAAAATAATAAATTATGCATGCATAGTAATTAAAAAACCTATGTGTAGCTAAAATTACAGAAAAAGGATACTAAATATAAAAGTTATAACATTCCATTTGTTTATGTTTTTACTGGAGAAGCACAAAGTAAAAAAAAAAAATGCAGTGTCTGAAGTTTACAAGCAATAATCACTGCACCACAGATGCATGTTTCACAGACTCCCTTTTCCCCTTGAAAGTTTGCCAGTCAAGTACTAACCGGGCCTGGCCGGTCCTGGTTAGACTTAACCAGGAAACAGATATATTCAGATGGACACCGTTCTGCTTCTTAAAACAAAAACAAAACATTAAACCATCCAAATCCTGCCCTTTTAACATACTCCGTTCACATGTACATCTGCTATATAATTACTTGAGTTTGTTAGACTTCTAGCTTTAAAGTTTTATAACCCATTAGAAAAGCGGTGAGTTGAAAAATTGAGGAGGGTTGTTAACACAGTAAAAAGCTTTCACCAGTGTTCACTCAAGTGGTAGGTCAACCTCTTTATAGATGTATGCTATAAACTTGCCTGAAAATTATGAAAGATCCCCACAACCAAACCAACCATCTCCTAAACCAACAACAGTCACTGGCAAGAATGATTCCTCAAATATGTGCATCTGAAAAAACATTAAGGGGTAATGAATGATTGAGTTAATCATGTTCTGAGCATGATTTCAATTGTTCATAATATTGTCATTTCCAAACCAAAGTTCTTCCAACAAATCAGCACATGTATTCCTCATTCAGGGCAGCACACATGTCCAACTTTTAGAACACCACTTTTTTTCTTTTTTGTTTTTTAAACTACCTAGGTGCACATAAAAAAAGCAGCTGATGGAAGTTTTAATTGGTCAAAAGTGCTTTTTCCTATTTTCCCAATTCAGACAACAACCAAAGAGATATTAAATATCGTGCTAAGCATGGAAAGTTCCCCTCCTCCCCCAAAAAAGTTCCTTTTCATAAAAAGATGTGACTGAAAATAAGGTTACATTGTCTGAGTGCTATAACATGAACCAACATTCTTGCTGAGAAATAGCTTCACAATAGCATACATACAGAGCAGCCAAGTCTGTTGTGCTATTACTCCTGAGATGTCAAAACCCGTAAGAGCAAAAGAACAGTAACTCCACAAAACAGCTACATATCCAGTTGGATTTTACAGCTGGTAGGAGCTTCCAGTTTCAAGCACAAATGCTAACCTATGACATGGCTTCTTATTGCCAAACCACCTGGACTTTAAAACAATTTGTGTGCTTAACAGCAAATGAGCAGGATTCATTGCTGGCTTTCAGGCCTTTCTGTGCAAGGGTAAACTGAAGTCCCTTTGCACACAGCAGCACTCCTCAGAGACTACTTCTGGAGGATTCTCAGTTAAATCTAAAAACACACCCATATTTAAACAGGAGACAAGCTATTGCAATCGGAAAGCCTGCAGTACAGTAAGGGACAAACACACGCAAGATGCAGCTGCTTCCCACCAAATTATTGCAACCATACTGGAAGTAAATACCTGGGCTCATGCCCACCAAATGCTTTCCAAGGGTCGAGATGCCTAGCTGCTTTGTGTGTACCAGTCTTCACAGCCCCTTTGCCTTGGAATGGGGACTTCAGGCCGCACTATGTGCAGTGATATCACACACAGCAGTTGTAGCTGCAATCCCCCATCACACACACACACACACACTTCCTTCCTCGTGGGTGGGACGTGGGAGCTTCACCCCTGAGCCTGCTCCTCTCCCCCGGCTTGGGCAAGCTGCTTCACACCCACACCCCGAATGCTTTTGGCGGAGTGAGAAAATCCCCCCGCACAACAGCAGCCGGACAAAAGCCTCTCCCCGGGGTGGGAGCCCCACGCGCCAGGGCCCCCGGGGGGAAGGTTTCCCAGGCCGATGTTCCCCATGGCAACACGGCCCCCTCCTCCCCAGGGCCCGCGTGCAGCAGCACTCACAGCGTGTGCCCGCAGACATTCACCATCAGCTTCAGGGAAGGGTTCCGGTACTTGGTGGTCTTGCACCGCGGGCAGCCCTGGTCATCCATGGTCGCCTCCACGCCCTCCTGCCGGGCACCAGCTCCTTCCCACCCCTCCCTCCTCAAAGCACTGTCACGCCAAACAGGGCCCGGCCGGGGCTTTAACTCCGCAGAGCAACCGTTCCGCTCAGAGGAGGCGTGTTGCTGCAGCAGAGAAGCGGCTAACCTCATGTGCTTTGTGAAAGGGGGGGGACAAAAAGGCAGGCAGTTGTGCGTCGTGTTTGTGCCATACCCAACATCTCTCCCAGTCCCTTCTCGTGAGAAAAGGGAACAGGTGTTAAAAAAAAAAATCCGAATGCAACTAAATACCACAGAATGAAAATAAGTATCACAGTAGGAGTGTAGAGACAGACATACTGTACAACCATATCTATAAAAAGCCTGATGCAGCCTTATAAAGTCCAGGGTTTTTCAGTCTGATCCTGTAAAACTATTCAACGGATTGTTATACTCAACACTTAGCATGTTAGGAAAGAATTTCAGGTGCTATACAGCATGTCCTCAAAAGCACCCAGATTTGCTATTTGTAGAACGGGGGGGGGAATTGATAGATCAAACCATTGAAACGGAGGAAAGGGCTATTTTTAGCATTTTGCATTTGATTACTCTTTTCTGTTTTCTTTGGTACTTATCATAAATAATAAACCACACTCCATTATGACTTTATTTTAAGCGTGGGGCTCTAGTGATTCAAATAACTTGCTTTTCATGCTCTCAACAGATAATAGAATCAATGAATAATAGTACAAAATTTTAAAAGAGAATAGAAAAGAATGTACACTGTGCAGATAAAGTTTTTTCTTGCTCATGCACTGAACCTAGTCGCTCTTATAATCAGATGTTTGGATCAGCTTTTGCTGCTCATCATCAGGGATTACTCGTCTTGCTTTGATATTTTATTTGCCTTGCTGTATCATGTCCATCTTGCTTTACTTGCCAACTCTGGGTGATTTAAGGTTAGGAGTATAGTTTCATTTCATTTCTTTCATGTTTTGTGTATTTATGCCACGCTATTTATAGTATATGCTTTAACATTTGAAAAATAAGACGCTACATAACATCTTCATTTAAGTGTTTGCGACAGATTCTTCTTGATCTTTCACAATCTCATTTGATCTTGGAATGTTTGTTTTGGGTTTTTTTTACTGTTTAATCTTCTTGAGGAGTTGCTGTGTTTTAAAGGGGGTCGGAGGAATAAATAAATAAATCAATAAAATGATCCCATCTCCACATGCATATGCTGTAATTCTGCTGTGGCAACATGTTCTCTGGTTTATATTTCTAGTGTGGCCAACTCATTTTAAAAGGTGACTTCCTCCCCTGTTTAATAATCATTGTGTTGAGCTTTCCTTTGCGCTGCTAATAATGAACTTTCCTGCTTTATAGTGCTGAAACGTCCTTTAAGTAACCTGACTAACAAACACAAGAGGAAAGAAGAAACAAAACCCCATCAACCCTTTCTAACTTCAGGTATAGGTGTTTCAAGCGGGGAGGGGGGAATAAAGGAGTTTGATTGACGGTTTCTATAGAAACCGCGGATCCTCCGCCCCCAAAATGTGAAATGGCCAATGAGTGGGCTCGGCTGGGCCCGCAGGCTGCTTGTGCCATATAGTATGCAGCGAGCGGAGGAGTCACGTTGGGGGGAGCCGCGGAGAGGAGCGATCCGTTTACACTACTTTGCTATAGCAGCTATCTTAATGGTTACTGCGTGGCCGGGAGGAAACCTGATCGGCTAGATCCAGCCGAAAGCAGGAGGAGTGGACTTTGCGGAGAGAGAGAAAGGGGGGGAAACATGTCTTCTGCCTCCCCCACAGACAAGCTCCCGAGCGCGGTGGAGATCAAGCAAGAGAATGTGACGGAAATCCACTCCGAAGCAGGCACCGTGCCCCAGGAAAGGGCAGCCCGCAACCCTGCACCGCCGCCCGCTGCCCCTTTCCCCATGGAGCAAGCAGGCTCCGCGGCTGGGGAGGAGGGAGCTGCGGATCAGCTCCTGCTCCACACTGAACTTCTGGCCAGGAATCACCATGCTGCCGCCTCCTCCTCCTCCTCCTCTCCCTCCTCCTCCCAGACCCCCCTGGCTTTCTCCCCGGATCATGTAGCCTGTGTCTGCGAGGCGCTGCAGCAAGGTGGGAACCTGGACCGCCTGGCCAGGTTCCTGTGGTCTTTGCCCCAGAGCGATCTGCTACGTGGCAACGAGAGCCTGATGAAAGCCCGGGCGCTGGTGGCTTTCCACCAGGGCATCTACCCGGAGCTCTACAGCATCCTGGAGGGCCACAGCTTCGACTCCTCCAACCACCCGCTGCTGCAGGAGCTGTGGTACAAGGCTCGCTACACCGAGGCGGAGCGAGCCCGGGGCAGACCCCTGGGGGCGGTGGACAAGTACCGGCTGCGGAGGAAGTTCCCCCTGCCCAGGACCATCTGGGACGGCGAGGAGACGGTGTATTGCTTCAAGGAGAGGTCCCGCAACGCGCTGAAGGAGCTCTACAAGCAGAACCGGTACCCGTCGCCGGCCGAGAAGCGGAACCTGGCCAAGATCACCGGGCTCTCCCTCACCCAGGTCAGCAACTGGTTCAAGAACCGGCGGCAGCGGGACCGCAACCCCTCCGAGACCCAGTCCAAAAGGTGAGCGCCAACTTTCCTCGCCCGCCCGCCCGCTCCGGGCTCTTTCTTCCCGTGCAAACATGGCGCTTACCTTCAGCAGCCTGCTCCTGCACGCACCCCCACCCGGCCGGCCGGCCCTCGGACTGGGCACCGGACCGGCGCTCAGGTCTCCTCCTCCTCCCCCAACTTTCACTTTCTCCCCGGAGCCACACAGTCCCTGCACTGCCCCCACCCCAGGCCGTGTGTGTGTGGGAAGCGGGCGATCGCAGGGAAGTTTCCAACCAACTCGGTGCAGGTCTGCGCCCCCCAACTCACATGCAGCGTGTGATCGCGGCTGGGAAGTTGCTAAGTGCCCCCCTCTCCCCAACACACGCACCCCCCCCCAAATCGCAGCTCTTTCCTACGCATACACACCCCCCGCACGGGCAGACACTGCGCCCGGCTGGGCTGTGCAATGCCTGCGGGAGTGGGGCAGCTTTTTATTTGACAGAGTTAATCATTTGCCGAGTTTTTTAAGTCGTGGGGGCGGGGGCGTCTGGTGGCCGCTGCTCTGTTTTGAAATCTGATTCTGAGCGGGTTCGGATCGGGTTTCACTGCGATCCTAGCTTGGCTCCCACCGGGCCTGAGCCAAAGCCGGGGGAAGTCAATGGGAAGATTCCCACGGGCCTCCTTCGAGTGGGGGTCTCCTGGTGCTGGCTGGGGCTTAGTCGATAGAATATTGGAGGGGGGGGCTCTGCGCCCCGCAGTCAGCTGGTTTTTCCCACGTTCTTCACCCTTTACCTGTGTCCCTGCAATTTTGACGCAACAACAGACTCCCCCAGCTCTATGCCTGTGCCCAGTAAGCCCTGCCCTGGCTCTGGGGCATGGAACCCAGGCACGGCCCTGGCTCCATACACGTTGCTGCTTTGTGGGCTAATGGGACATAGGGGCTGGGAGTGGGGCCGCTAGGGGGAATCCACCGCCTTGAGCCGGCCAGGTGGAGGTGACCTTCCTGCATACAAGCCACATTCCAGCCCCCTTCCTTCCTTTCCGAAGGCTGTGGGCAGAAAAAGGCCTCAAGGCATTTCTCAACCAAGGGCGCGATTGTGCTGATCCAAGCCTCTCTCTCTCTCCCCCCCCCTTTTTTTTTTCGGGACACATCAAAGGGACAAACGGCTGTGGAGAGAGAGAGCAACCAACAACAAAAACTAGGAAAGAAAAATGCACTCCAGAGCAGACAAGTCAGCAAAAGCCAAGCCCTGGGTGGCTCAGAAACAGAGGGAACCTGTGTACTGGGGTGTTGGAGGACAAGGGGGGATTTAGATGGCACACAGCACATTTAACACCCCATCTCCCCAACCCCTAAGGCTTATGGGGAGGTTGTTGAGATCTTCCGTTGGCAAAAACTCCAGTGTGAGTTCTATGGAGGTTTTGATCACCAAATCCTTTCCAATATTAATTGGCCCCCTGCACAAAGGAGAGAGGAAAGAGGTACCCTTCTTTTTCATTTCCAAGCACCTGGAGGAGGAGTTCGACTGGAGCCCTCTTTGGATCTGCCTCCACGAGTCACTCTCAAACTGTTAGATAGGTTCAGTCTCAACTAATAAATCAAAGCAGTGCTGCTTTTAAAGGCTGGTGGCAGTCTGGGTAATCCCATTCTTCAGAGATAAAAATTAACCAAATACCAGGATGTGTGATCATACTATATGCAACCACAATAGAGTCCCCCTCCCGCCCCCTGGGAAGTCTGGAATATTTTCTTTGTCTCTTTTGTAAATTAAGGTACTAGTGGGTCACTTTCCCCTTTTGAGAAAGGAGAAATTGGAACAGAATGAAGTTTTCATGAGACATTCAAGAAATGCAACCAGGTGTGAGGTATTTGGGGGTGGTCCCAGTCTCCCCTTTAGAATATCAGAGAGTCCAGTGAGCTTGGCTTTATTTAACAGGAGACAGTAGATACTTTCAGGGTTTAACGGTGCTCACTGGGACCCTGGTTTACCTCTTACAGCTACCACAAGGCATAGTATAACTTACCAAATGGCTGCTCCTCCGCTTGCTGGATTTCACACATGCACACATCATTCCATAGGGCAATTTAGCAGGCCAAGAGATGGCCCTGAGGCAGTTCCCTTTGATTATTTTGGGTAGATGACCACAGAGAGAGAATATACTTACTGGTCTACAATCCAGTCTGTAAAGTTTCACACTACTCGTGATTGGCTTTACTATTATTTATTTTTTTAAACCTTTACTGTCTCTTAAATGGACTTAAGGCTTGCTTTAAAAACCAAATGCAAACAATAAACATCACTGGATATTGCTCTATGGCCTCTGATAGCCATAGTGACCCCTTCTCAACTTAAAACCTATGAATAATGTCATTGTAATGAAATATATTTCCATCTTTCCCCATAGTGAGTCAGATGGCAACCCTAGCACAGAAGATGAATCCAGTAAGGGGCAGGAGGATTTATCTCCACATCCACTCCCCAACTCGTCCGATGGAGCTACCAATCTAAGCCTTCCCAATCATATGGAGCCAGTGTACATGCAGCAGCTTGGAAACACTAAAATATCTTTAAGTTCTTCTGGCGTTTTGCTGAATGGAAACTTAGTGCCTGCCAGTACTTCTTCTGTCTTTCTTAATGGGAGCTCTTTTCTTCAAGGACCCAATGGCGTAATCCTCAATGGTCTCAACATAGGGACTTCACAGACAGTAACTTTAAATCCACCCAAAACAACTTCAAGTGCTGTGAGCAATGGAGGGTCAATCACTGACATATTGGTGTCTTCTTCTGAAGATGTCAAGGACTTCAAAATCCTCCAGGCTTCTGTGTCTAACTCTGCAGCAGCACCAACACCATACAGTCCCAGTAATGTACCTGTCTCATTTCCAGGGTTAATACCAAGCAGTGAGGTGAAAAGGGAAAGCATACAAACTGTTGCTTCTCAAGATGGAGGGTCTGTAGTTACTTTTACTGCTCCTGTCCAAATAAACCAGTATGGCATTGTCCAGATCCCTAATTCAGGAACAAATGGCCAGTTGCTTAATGGAAGCATCGGGTTTTCTCCTCTGCAGCTGCCTCCTGTTTCTGTGGCAGCTTCACAAGGTAAAAGTTTTGTTTGCTAAAGTAAAGACTTTTTTGAGGGAAAAAAATGGAATACATTTCATCTTTAATAGTGTGTAATATTTGTGCAGTGGTGTATGGTTACAGCGTCCTGGCAGTACATGAAATCATACATTACAACATCTCCCTGTAACAATCCGTTTCCTCGATTCGCAAAGATCAAGTTATGTGGGGTCTGGACTTTTTTTTTCTAATGCAGCACAAAGGAAGGTCTGGTATCTTACTGTCTTTTTTTAAATACCATTCTAGGAATCCTTCCGTATTAATCTTCACAATTCCAGAAATGTGTTAAATCGATAAGTAAAAAAAAAAGAAAAGATTATTGATTAATACTGTCTTAAAATGAGAACTAGCCCAGCAGCTAGTGAGAAAGTATGTACTGTTTTTTAACCAAATCATTTTGTAAAAGTAAGTTAAAGCCACTACATATACAGGCACAACAAGACTGATTAGTTGTGCTTGTAATCTGTCCATCCTATAATTAAGAACAACTAATCTAAAGAGAAATCATAGAAATATGTGATTCCTTGTAGATATCAAATGTTAAGATGTTTTGGGTAAAGGTAACCCTTAGCCCTAGGGAAATGTATGTTACCGTGGATTAACATACCAACTATATGAACTCCTCCCAAAAGATTATTTTAGAGGTTGCCTTAACATTAATTAGGGATTGATTTTTCTGGATAGTAAGGAAAAAAATCTGTGCAAAGCAAATTTGGTTCTGGATCATTATTTTGATGTGGGTGAATTATAAAGTAAAGGCAAAGCTGAACTATCCTATAATTTATTAATCTTCAGCATTTTGCTGTTAGGAAAATGTTTAAACCAAATATGAATTTCTGTGTAATAGCAAGGACCATGAATAATATAACAACAATCAAATTGTACTGCGTTTTAGCTTGTTTGAGGTGCATGTGGTAAGGAGTTAATTATTTTTCCAGTAAAGAGGAATTTAACGAAGGATGGACACTCAGTGGAAATTATAAATCAGCACAGTGTGTGTGTGTGTATATATATATATATATAGATATAGATAGATATGTAGATATTATTCTGAACTATGCAACTCACTGTCATTTGAAGTTATTGGACAATAGGCTTAGTGAGATAAAAAAGATTAGATATTTTATTTGAATAACATCTGAAATTATAAGGGCTGTTAATGTACATGCTCCAAGGCATAGGCTGACAGCCAGCAAAAGGTGAGGAAGAAATTTCTCTCCCTGAAATAGTGTTGGACAGCCTTAAGAAGTGGTGTAAACCGTTATCTGAAGCAGTCAACATTTTCCCACATTAGCAAGAGGACACCTGACTAGGCAGAGTGTGATCAATCCCTAGTGGGGATTCCAGGGTAGAGAAAAATCACAAAACTCCACGTTTACTGTTAGCTGTTTTTAAATTGTGAGACTAGTGGGTAACTGGTTTTGTATTCATAGTGAAATACATTCCGTGCTGTCTTAAGCAAGCTGCTATAATTTATTTATATCTTATTCCTACATAACTTTCAGTTTTCTTCCTTCATTTTTCTAGTGTATTCATTAGGTAGAAATAATTATGGTAACCAAAAAAATTCTCTAGGAGCATCTTGAAAATATTGGCTAATGAAAACTAAGGGGGAGGTAAACAGTCCCCATTTTAAACACTCCCTAAGTGAGCTATGCACTATACATGTTATAAAACAAGTATCTCCAAAACCAATTACAGCCCCTCACAAGTATCATTCTAATAGCTTCCTGAAAGAGGTGGAGAATTCTAGATGTCAAAAGATGGAACCAGCTCTGAGAGCCAGTTTATCTTGTACATAGAGACACGTTATAATAATGACTTTTACTGGGCTCGCTATATAACCAACTTTGGGTCCAATTCTGCACATTTAGTAGCTCCTAACTCTCACAAGTAATCCCATGGATTTTAATGGGGGAACCCAGCTTGAGTAATGTACTATCCAACATGAGTAAAAGTGGCAGGACTGCACTCTTAGAAATGTGTTCAAAGGATTAGTGTTGATAGACAAAATAAGACACTTTTGAATACTAAATTGGCATATAGAAAGCCTGGTGAAAGGTATTATTTTGAACATGTCTCTGCAGGGTTACACTCCTAGCTTTTAGCTAAGTAGTCACTTATTTCATGAGATTTTTTTTTTTTTATATAATTTTCCATGTGTAATTTTAGTCTGTCATTGAACTGTCTTCACTTACAAGCTTTTTATGTTTCTATTCTTTGATGGAAATCTAGTGGTAGCTACTAAGGAAGGCCAAATCGTGTTCATTTTAATCACACGGGTATGGACTATTTGGCCACTCCATGAGAGCTTGAAAGGTGTTAATGTACCAGAAACTTTTTTCTCAGTTCAGAAGTAATTTGTATAGTCAAGGGCTTTCATTCATTCATACCTAATGTTCTCTAAAATACTCCAAATAATATTGCTTCTATGTTGCCGTAGTTCTAGCTTAAAATTCCTAAAATTGAGGCGACCAAAGCGTATACTAGAATAACTTCTTTACACAGCTTCCCATCAACTATAATCTATACTTTCTGTTTTTTCCTAGGTAACATTTCAATAAATCCAAGTACATCAGATGGGGGGACTTTTACAAGTGATTCTTCAACAGCGCAGCAAGGAAAGGTTTTCTTTAGCTCTCTTGCTCCCAGTGCAGTGGTGTACACAGTTCCCAATTCAGGTCAGGCAATAGGATCTGTAAAACAAGAAGGATTGGAAAGAAGCCTTGTGTTTTCTCAGTTAATGCCTGTCAGTCAGAATACACAACTAAATGTAAACATATCTTCTGAAAATGTAGCTGGTGGAGGCCTCCAGTCCATGGCTTCCTCCTTAGTAAATGTAACTCCCTCACATAATTTTTCCCTAGCTTCACCTTCTCTTTTAAATGCTACAGAACTGAACTCTGGTATCTCAGAGAGTCAGTCTATGTCAGCATCTGTAACAAATACATCTACTGTGATATCAATCAGCAACACTAACTATGCAACTCTTCAGAACTGTTCCCTCATTACCAGTCAAGATCTCATGTCAATTTCTACAGCACAGCCTGCACTCCGGGAAATAGTTTCAACAACTGGAGACCATGTCAGTCATCCATCTGCACAAGTTCATCCGGATTTTGTCAGAGAGCACAGGTTAGTTCTGCAGTCAGCACCCGATGTCAAGGAGAATTTCTTATCCAATTCTGAGAGTAAGTCAACCAGCAACTTAATGATGCTGGACACAAAATCCAAATATGTTATGAGTAATATGGTCGACACGGTCTGTGAAGAACTGGAAACGGACAAAAAAGAGCTTGCCAAACTCCAGACAGTTCAGATGGATGAAGATATGCAAGATTTTTAACTTTTTCTTGCTTTTGGTTTCAGTAGATAAGTCTCCTCATGAGGCCCTAAAAAGCACCACGTTTTTTCTCATTTAAAGAAAATACTAATACAGTTCAAAACAGAAGAACATTTGAATAATCTGCATTAAAGTATATGGGAATCTACAATAATGGAATTAGGTTGCCACATTTTGTTTGCATGCAATATGCTCTTTTAACCAGACTAAGGGAGGCAGGTTAGAGGAAATACGAGCTAAACAACCAAGCAGATGTGCGTTGCTCTGGTTTACTAATATAACCCTAATAGTTTAACTAGAATCTTCATGCCACAACATAATTTCATAAATAAGTATACACTCCTAATATTAACGAGGAAAATGAAATATCTTTATAAAAAGATAGAAACAATGCAGTCTTTGTTGTTTACTTCTAGTCCGTGGGCATTGAACAGATTTTAAGAAAATAGACGATACCTCACAAGCTACTTTCATGGTGTTTGAGGTTAAGGAACTAAACACAATTGCAAATAATATTGTCGCTGGTTTTTCCAGCAGACTTCTGTTCATCCCAAAAATCTTGCTTCAAACTTTTGCAGATTTTTAAATGTTATGACTAGCATTTTGCCAGTTCAGCAAGGGGGGAGGGGGATTTGAAACTCTAATTATGCAACTCTAAAGCTTTCACTCCAGTATGAATGTAAATATTATTCCAGTTATTATAAAGGAGACTTTTTTATTAGTACAATGGATTTTATTTATGGTTTATGTTGGTCTCTTTCACTTTAGATACAGTGCATTGAAATGTTTTCTGACTGTTTAATTTATTTTTATTGTTTGAACAGGAAGTAAACAGTTATTTTCAACAAGGTTTTACTTTTTTGTAGGATTTTCAAGGGATGAGTTTTATCAATAGACTGTAAAAGAACAATGTTAATCACACTGAAGCTAAAAAATGAACTCCCAGTATTGCAAGACTGGGACATTTTTCCCTCCCATCTTTGTGTTTGGGTTTTTGTTAAGTTTTGTTTACTTAGTAATTTTCAAATTAGTTAAAAGTTTTATGTATTTTTACAAAATTCCACGTGCCTTTCTTCCTAGTGGCCTTATATCCTTGTTACTAAAGCACAGTGGCAAGAGGAATGAAAACACTTGTGTGCAATTATCCATCCTCAGGGCCAGATTCTGCCGGCCTTACTCTTGTGAGTAGCTCCAGTGACGTCAATGTGTCTACTTTCCTGAGTTAGACAAGCTGGTCTCTGGGTCATTTGGGGTGAAATTCGTCAGTTGGGTGTAGGGCCAGAGTTTGGCCCTCTGCACCATTTATGCCCTGCAGAGGAGGGTCCACAGAGGTACAGTGGGCAGAGCAACCATAAAGAAAAGCCCCACATAGGCCAGTATGGATAGCTATGATGGGCTAGGCTAGGGAAGGGGGTTCTATATTTGCAAGGTTCCACTGGCCCCGAAACCCCATGCAACCGGTGTGTAGCTGCTGTTCCATCACAGAGGCCCTGATTCAGGAACGCCCGTAAACATGTATTTATGTGCCCTTCCTAAACAAAGAGGTGCTTTCTTCAATGGGGCCACAGGCTACAACAGGAACCCCTAATGGTTTGAGGGAGCTGTGCAGCGGCAGTATTTGCTGGCTCAAAGTTGGGGAAAGATTTCAGCTCCCTAGCCCTCTGCACTCCACCCACAACACTCAGGCTCCATACGGATGGAGCAGATTTCACCATTTGTCTATAGGATTTTTTTTTTACCTGAAAAAGCACAACCTTAAGCTTTAATAATAATAATAATAATGCAGATCTATGAAGAACTACTTGCTGTTCATTCTTTTTTTTTTTTTTTTAACTCTAATGTGAATATAAACGGTAATTAAAGCATGAATTAATCCTCCTAAAAGGGCTGGTCCAAAGCCCATTGAAATTAGCAGAAATGCTTTCAGAGTCTTCAAAGGACTTTCAGTCAGACCTGAAATGAACTGATGTAGAACATCTTTTGTAAAAAAGACAAAAAACAATTTAAAGGAAAGCAGATAGAGATAATGTCAGTTCTGTCCAGGAGTATCCCTGTCTCATCCTGTCTTGATAGCTAACTAGTCCTATCTAAATTTTTTAAAGAAATGGCTTTTTCCATGTGCTGTGTGACACTATGATAGCCTCACTGTTGTTTTGCACTATATTGCATACAATTTATTTTTGTAAGTAACAGCATGGAACCTCTAAGCTGAGCTGCAGAGAATTATTCCATTCAACACTGCAGCCCAAGTTTGGGGTAAGGGGCAGGAAGGAAGTATATGTTTTGTAAAAAGAGGTCATTGAGGCTTTCCAAAGTATATGGAGAAAAGAAAGCAACTAGCCATTTGGCTACCTCCCTGACTTGCATAAATGTTGTTAAAAGCAAACCATTTAAAACGTTTATTATTATTAAAAACAAAACTTGGAGCCATCAACTGCCCTGAGTCTGCATGCATGCCTCCCACTGACATGAGGTGTGGTTAGAGCGCAGGATGGGAAGTCAGGGACTTAGAGTTCCAGTCCTTGCTCTGACACTGTTTCTCTCTGTAGTATCTGAGCACCTCGCATACACCTTCTATGGCCTGGGACAAGTCACGTAATCCCTCTGCCTCAGTTTCTCCATCCATAAATGAGGAGAACAATAATAATTATCCACTTTGCAAGAATTTTGCGAGAATTAATTTGTTATTGTTTGAAGAGTAGAAACACCATATGTTATTGTGTATTATTATTACATGAATGGAAATTGTATGCATGGATTGAAAGCTGTATGTGGCTCTAGAAGTGTTCTGAGCCTCATGTTTTGTTCTGCAAAGCTCTAACCGTCTTTTGGGGGAAGTTAGCGAATATTTCAGATAACTTTCTCAGCTGTTAAAACAATCAGATATTATAATAGAATTGCTATGCTGTTCTGCCAGCACACATGCTGCTGGTAACTTTTCTGTTTGTATTAATTATGTTACTGAGGCTCTGAATTACTTGGCTATGCCGTGTGGTTGACATGAAAATGGTATTTGTCATAACAGTGGTGCATATCTCAGAATGTCTGGTACTTTTAACAAGAGTATTGCCTGTTCTACACAATGTAGGGACGGCAAGGGATGCAAAAATGTACATAAAGCAATGGATCAGAACAGAGTCAGATAAGTCTATTCTAGTCTTCCAGAAAGCAAGTAATTTATGTTCTCTTTTCTCCTTTATAAGTGTCATTCCCTCCATATGATCCAATTATAACCTCACGTTTTCTGCGGGTACATATGCACAATACAAAGTGTCATTGCCCAGTACAGTGTTTTTATAGTGGCTATTTAAATAGTATTTTTACTCCTACAGTAAAATAAGGGTCAGTTTATTATAATGTGGTCCTTGCATATCTGCCCAAACAAGCAGACAACCTGCTTTCTTTACACAGTGCCCTTTACAATATTTAGGGCCAGACCTTCAATGGCTGTATATAGGCAAAGTCCCTAAGCAGCTTTGAAAATCTCCGCGTTAGTCTTTACTATGACGTTCTCTTGTTTAAAATGGAAGACGTGTTTATATTTCGCTCAAGCCTAACATACCCTTCTTTTCCCCTCTTCTATTTAATGTGGATGGGTATAAAGAATCATTTAGACTTTACATATGACGTATGTATGCTATGCTTTTTGACTTGCAAAGTGAAAGGCAGCTTGGCATCACACCATGGCCATCTACAGGTATAAAGTGCACACTTACCTAAAGCTAAGTCCACTGGAAATTGTATGGGAAATGTTGCCAAATTCTGCTAAATCTTTGACCCGGATTTTCTAGAAATGTTTGGGAAATCTGCTGAAAGCGGATTAAGCAAATTCCCTCAAAATGTTGTAAAGTTTTTGAACAAATTTCGTATTTTTCTTGATTTCACCCTGATGTTGCTGAGAACCAGAAGGCTCATCTATGTAGCAGAGCATCCAGTCAGTTGCCTCGTTAAATCTTGCAATCCTTGCAATTATTCCTGTGAAGTGTCCTTTCAACTGAATCCAACCACACTGAATCAGCATGTTCATGGACACAGATAGGCCACATCCTCAGCTGCTGTAAATCAGCAGAACTCCACTGAGGTCAATGGAGCTGTGTCAGTGGACACCAGCTGAGTCTGTGGCCCGTTCGTTTCACTGGAGTTATACCAGGTATGAATTTGGCCCAATATAAAGTGGCAGCGGTGAAATAACTAACAAGGTTGATCTATTCAGAGTGTTGTAATTCGATTTCCAAGTTAACACCCTATTGAAATGAATGGGGCAGTTTATACTTCTTAGAGTTATTGTTTCACCATGTCTGTGAACTAAGGAAGACAGAATTCCATTGATTCACATTAAGAAAATTATCAGAGGGGTAGCCTTGTTAGTCTGGATCTGTAAAAAGCGACAAAGAGTCCTGTTGCACCTTATAGACTAACAGACGTATTGGAGCATAAGCTTTTGTGGGTGAGTACTACATTCATCTGACAAAGTGAGTATTCACCCACGAAAGCTTATTAAGAAAATTGTTTTCCCAATCAGAAGTGCTAGAACCATTTTTTTTAAATGAAAGCTTAAATTTTGCAGTGAACATTAGGAATACCCCCAAATCCATGGGGAGGCAATAAGGGCTAGGTTCTGTCCTCAAGCCTTATAAAACCCTATTGATAGCAGAGACATTACAGAGGGCAGAATTTGGCCCAAATTTGCATGGAATGCTTGGAAAAGTCCCTGTGCATAGATTTCCAGTGCCTGTGCACCTTTCATGACAAAAGTACAAGATGTATCCCTTCTGCTTCATATGAAACAAGTGTATGGAACTCCAATAGGCATGTGTCATAGAGTCTCCATGATCAAGAAATATTTTAAGTCATTAAAATATTAATAATTTTGAAACTCTGGAAACAAAATAGTGAAATTTTACAAGAGAGGAAACCCGAAGTTTTCCTATATCTCTTAGAAATCCTATCTTGAAGATATTTTATATCTAACTTGTACATTTCATATAATTTAAAACTACCTTCTTACATTTCTACACTCAAGGAGCATGTGAATCTTTTGGCTTTCAGGATTCGCATTCAAAGGGTATTCATTCTTTTGCTGCATGTACTGTTTGTCCAGAACTAACCAGTTATTTCTGTAATCAATATGGGTTTATTGTGCCTTACAACAAAGATGAAATCTTTACAGAATGTATGCATTAGAGTAGAGAATAACCAGAAGTCTTTACTGTACCATTAGGTGATAGTACACAAAGCTTATCATCAAACGTTTTTGTTCTTATGACCCAACCAAAGAGATCTAAGGTATGTATGTTTGTTGTACTGTAATAGAGGTTTGTGCCTGGACAGTTAAGTGTTTTATTTGTATTCTGAGATGATGTGAACTTATTTTTCTAAACACTATACTGAATAAACTTTATATTTATACACATCTTGTGCTGCAAACAACTCTGTTTATATATTACATTTGAATGCAGAACTTCTGTTAGAAATATAATCTGAATTAGATATACATTTGTAAGGATTTATTCTAAAGGTAATGGCAATTGAAAAGATGTATATTCACGATAGGCCTGCTTCAAACTCCACTGAAGCTAATATAGTCTTTCCGTAGACTTAATCAGTTTTGCAGCAGGTCCTAACTTTCCTTTTAAAATACCAAATTTAAAAGTATCATGTCTGCATTTCATACTGAACCATGCCATTGAAAATCCATGTATATTACTGAATTTATACCAAAGTTATACAGATACAACATCAAAACAGGCTTCTGATTACTAACTAGTATTATTAAGTATTCACAGATAGCTCATTTTTCTAAGCTCTCACACACATCTTATTTATTTTGTAAAGGTAGGTTGACAATCTCAGTTTAAACTGAACTATTTAAAAATTGTGCAAGTCACTGAACATCTGTTTTGCTAGATTTGAGAGCAGACTGATCTTTGCACCACCTTAGTACTGAAGTATTTCAGTGTTACTGAATTATTTTCATGTTCTTCACCAAGTTTTAAGGTTATGTACAGTTGCTGTTTTTGGTTCCAAAACAAATTTGATATCAGTAAATTCAGCTAGAAGACTCACGTATATGTGGCATAGGAGATTGTTTTCCACAGTGGACACCTAGTTGCATGAAATATAGCTGAATACCTTGCCATGCAAGCACATAAAAAAACACCCCTTAACATGTTCAAACCTGGGGGGTATGTCATGTAATGTAAGTTGAGGTTTGACTCCCATTAAAAAAATTCATATGGGTTTTTCATGTTCAGAAACAGCTTTGTCACTTTTGAACTACAATTCATTAGACTTTTACTTTTGTTTTCTTTTAGCCACTGATGGCCATCGCTCAGGATTGGTTGGTAGGGAGCGCTGCCTAGTGGATAGGGCTTAAGACGGTGACATGTAAGGGGTTTGTTGGTAGAGGAGCCAGGGCCCTCTCACTTCACTAGGCTCCAACCCAGGGCCCTTTGAGGCTGATCAGAGCTCTGACAACTGTGGATGCTTAAAGCAGCCCTCCCTGGGTCACTTCCTACCACCTCCCCCAAGGTCGCTATCTGCTGTAAGGCAGTGTGAAGGCAACTGCCCCCTCCTGGAGTATGGCCCAACCTCCTGGGCCAGTTCAGTCCAAGGCTTTCCCCTGCTGGGGTAGTCCAAATAAAAATAAAGGGGATCAATCCAGTCCAAAGTTCACATGAGAGAACAATGCTTATCTGCAGCAGGTCCTCCCTTCCCTCAGGGGTGGGCCTTTAGGCAGTTGTTTGGGGGGAGATTCTGCCTTCCCTCAGCTCATCTCCCTGGAGCTGTGGTAGCAGATCTGTTCTCCTTCCTGGTCTGCCCCCAAATGAGCTGCTTTTCTGCCTTTTAGCTCCTTCTCTAGTTGGTACATTTGCTCCAGATGTGGCAGGGCAGGGCTGGTTGAGCTCAGAGTAGTTCCTTAACCCCTTGTTGCTCAGTGTGGGGTTTGTATACCTCATCACATTCACTAATGCATAGTCTTATCCAGGTTAGTACTTATAACTATTTATTCTGCTCGCTTTAGTCATGTAATTAGCCCTACTGAAGTCAATGGCCCAGATTGTAAACTGCACTCAGCAGCCTTTATACCACTCCCAGTTCTGAGAGCAGCTAACAGCTCGTCTGGCCTACAGTAGAGCAACCTCAGGGCTGCTCTACTTTGCACAGCTTCCCAACAGTTCCTAAGGACTGTTCCATCATCAGATCACTGGGGATTTAGAGACACCACATCCATGCCCCTCTCTGCAACCATGTCCCTTTGCCAGGAGCCTGGATGGGAGCCAGTCTAATAATTCTACACCCACCCAAGGCTTTTCTCATGCAGGGGAATCCTCAGAAGGTAGGATTTGCTGGAGCAATGCAGCTAGAACACAGACCAGGATCTGGTCTATTGTATACAGTTGCCTGCAGCAACAGGGCCATACACAATATTAGGATTTGCTTCTGGTGTGTCATTCTAATGCTACAGAAATTTGTTCTTTTTTTGAAAACCCAAATCATTGTGTTTAATGCAGCTGATTTTTAAATCTCAGTCACTTGATTCATTTAAGCCATCAAAAAAGACCATCCACTCTGAAAGCACATTGCAGGGTGTTTGCTTGTCAGACTTTCTCAAAGTCATTCTGCTATACAGAAGCGGGAGAAGGATCTGAAATCATTGGCTGCATTATTAGGAGTGAGAAGAGTCTGTGTACCTGGGAGCAAAATGTGAGCCAGCACTGGCCTCCATTTCTGCTTTTCTAGCTTGCGGTTTGGTTTCTAAATTTTATTTAAAGGAATCAAATGGAGCGTCTAAAAACAGCAACAGTAAATGCACAATTAAGGCCTGATTTTTCAGATGTTTGGAGCATCTCCAGCTCCCACTGACTTCAGTTGGAGTGGCAGGTACTCAGCACTTGTGAAAAATCAGGCCCATCACGTCTTGATCATTGTAATTACATTTCATAGGCCAAATCCTCATTCCAGCTCCTCCAGAACTGTGTACGTTGCACAGCTCTGCAGCTAATGCAGATCCTGAAGAGAAACATCCCTAAGGAACATGAGTGACACTCACGTGGCTCCCCAACTCTCTTTCCCAGGAGCAGAGTTCATGCGCCTTCCCATTGCCCACGTCACTTCACTGTGCCGCAGCTTTTCTGACTGTAAAATAGAGAGAATATGTTCCTACCTCCCAAGCCTGTTGTGATGCTTAATTCATTAAGGCTTGTTCTGCTTCCAGATGGCAGCTCCATTCCAGTTGAACTCAGAGCAGGAACCAGAAGCTTAAAGTCACCTTTGGATATTGGGGTCAGCTGGGGATGGGAATAGTCTCGTATAAATTGATGTAGCCCAAGGCTACTCCAACATATGCCCTGCTCCAACAGCCTGGACCATCAGGTTGGCTTGGAACCATCAGGGACTCACTCTTACCCCAGGGGTATTCCCCAGCCAAGGATTTATTGGCTTTGCAGCCCCTATACTCCAGCAGAGATGGAGCACAGAGGCTGCAGGGAAACCCGAAAGTAGAACCTCTGTTGCTTACACAAATGGCAGAGTTGTAGCTAGACAGCTGCTCAGGCAGATGGGGGTGAACTGTAGCACATTTCTATTACTACAGGCCTGTGGTGAGGGGTTCCATTTCATCCTAGGAGAGAAAACAGCACAAGTCCATAGTTGTTTATTCTCTGGCGGCATGTGAGCACATGGGGAAAAGGGGCATAATGTTCAGGAGGGTGAGCAGGTTACTCCCACAGGCCAGCCCCTTTTACACTGGACACCTTGGAGGGTGGAAGGAGAACCACGCGCTGCCAGTGCAGTATTGGAGCCAGCTGGAGTAAAGCAGTCTGTCAGGGCCTCCAATATCCCTGCTGTAGCTAACCTGCTGGGGGGGATACTTGGTGGGAGATGAGCACTTGCTCCCAGTCCAGCAGGAAGACCAACTAGAAGATAAGCCCAGTGTTGGAGGTCAGGGCCTCCTGCCCTGCAGTTTTTGGCCCGATGGGCATTCAAAGTCATTAAGAAGCTCCATCTCCCCACAGTACCAGGTCAGGGGTGAATGTTCTTATTCCCAGGGCAGGATACAAGTGCATTTTAATGGAGGGGTCCCCCGGTACCATATTTCACATATGTATACTCATGGCATGTCAAGTATCTGTATTTAGACTATTATACCAAACCTGTCATTGCGGTACCTGAGCATCTGTTGAGAATTTGGTCCTAGGTGTCCAGTCGATGCATCAACTCAGACATGAATCTAGATTTTGTTTTTATTTGAAAAAGATCTATAGAAATAGGAATTTAACTACCAAAAATACATCCGTAAGCAACCAAAAACCCGTAAGAGCCAGAAAATTCAGCATTGAGGCTAACAATCCAGACTGACACACCTGTGAAAAATCTACTGCACTGGGGCCAGCTTCAATAAAAATAGCACCTAGTTTGTGTGCTCCGGAAGCTGGTGCGAGGCTGTGATTGTACAGCGAGAAAGATGAAACATCCAGGAGCTGCACGCAGTTCAGAGAAACTGAACAGAGTTGTAGTAAATCTGCTGGTTAATCAGGATACATAGCCATGTAAGAAATTCATTCTTAACGCTGCGGCATCTCACAAAGAAAGACCTGATTTGAAATGTTTTGGGCTAAACAATAGCTGCTGTTGTTGCAGCAAAAGTACTTTAAAATGCACTAACTGGAAATACTATAGAATGTTAAATTCTGCCATTTTCCTATTCTTCTTTATGGCTGCAAATTGCCATGCAATTGTAATAATATAGTGGTGCTTTAGGTCCCCAACTGAGATCGGGCCACATTGTGCTAGGAGCTGTCCACACATCGTAAAAGAGGAGCTTACAATCAAAATACACAAGGCAGACAAGGGTGGGAGGGGAAACAGAAGCATGGAGAGGGGAAGTGACTTGCTCAAGGTCACACAGGAAATCAGTGGT
The DNA here is from genome assembly GCF_013100865.1 of Trachemys scripta elegans. NCBI lineage: Eukaryota > Metazoa > Chordata > Testudines > Emydidae > Trachemys > Trachemys scripta. The sequence continues at coordinate 14,023,600 of NC_048301.1, read as the reverse complement.
AGAGCTGGCATGAGAATCCAGCTCTCATGCCCAGCCAAGTGCCTTATCCCCTGGACCACAGTGCCTATCAATGAACAAAGTGTCATCAAATTGAGCTCAGGTGCTAGTCCCAGAAAAACAATAGGAGTTCTGCCCACTTTTACATCAAAGCTGAGTTTGTTTCATATATATTAAGGGCCAGATTCTGATGTCACCTACACTAGTGTAAATGTGGAGCAACACAGTTTAAAGTAATGGAATTGTTCTGAACTGAGATTATAGACTGTGATCCTACAAACACTTATGGACAAGGGTATTTTAACACATATGACCAATCCCAATGGCAGGTACTATCTATATAGGGGGGTGGCAATATGACAGGGACTGCAACCTCTGCAGCCATGCCCACTCCTGTGTCTGCGGATGGTCCCTTGACATACAGGAGCGGGGAGTTGAGCCTTCTCCTCTCCCAGCTCCAATGTGCCAGTCAGCACACCTGAACTGGTGCAACAGTGAAGTAGTCTGCATCATGTATAGGGCTGGCATAGAGCACTGCCTCTCACCCCCAGGACCAAATGGGGAACCAGACTGCAACTAGAAGCAACTCCCTAGAGGGGCTCTTCCATGGGAGGAGTTATCTGGAGCGTCATCTCAGTCAATCAGAAACATCCTGACTCTGCCTCCTACAGCAGGAGGGACTGAAGAACCCATCACTACTGAATCTATGGAACCATTCCCCCTACCCAGAATGAAAATCTCCAATTTTCTCAATTTTAGCCCAAGCTGAAAAACCATTTTATCTTTTTTTTTTTAGGTACCATTTTTCATTTTATTTCTAAAAATACCCAGATAACCACATTAATTCATTGGCATTAATCAGTTCTTGCTACATCCAGAATTGCCAACTTCAAGTGTTCAAAAATCAGAGGTGTGGCCCCCAAAAATCATGAAATTGGCTTAAAAATAATACATTTTGGATTCTTTTTTATATGTCTTTTGGTTTCTGAGTCTTTACGGCACGCTTGGGTCATGTTTTCAGGCTATTCTGAAACCAAGACAACTAGAAACTTTTTTTAAATTTAAACTGAGTCTCACCTAATTATATGCCTACAGGAGCTGGGCTTTCAGAAAAACACCAAATATAGTGAGATTCATGATAAAATTATGAGAGTTGGCAACACATCCCTCAGGGTTAAAAGTACAGGTCTGGGAGTCAGGTGATCTGGGTTCTGTCCACAGCTCTCCAACAATTTTATGAATGGGATTATATTATGGAGTTGCCTGTAATAACTGAGGACTGGAATCAGTGACTCAGGAGGTCCCTTCCGAATCTGTGTCCTGTGTATTTTCATAAACTTCCTGTGTGACCTGAGGCAAGCCACTTATTGGTAACCTCCCTGAACTTTGGTTTCCCTCAGCTATGAAACAGGGATATTAGTGCTTGCTTACTTCAGAGGGGTATGGAGAGTATTCCCTAAGGCTTTTAAAGTGACACAAGATCCTCAGATAGAAGGTGCTGTAGAAATACGTGGTGATATTAGCATCTCTGGCAATGTACACTTTATACATTAATATGCGGGTCTGATCCTGCAATCCCACACACAAATGAATTGCCCTTGCTCATGAGTTGTTCCACTGTGACTAAAGGTTATTCATGTGAGTAAGGGTTTCTCTTGTAAGCTAAACTGTGAAGAATCAGGCCTTCAGTGGGGGACATCTTAATTGAAACTGAGCATTTCCAAATGTTGTAGAAAGTTTCCATGTGTTACAGAATAACAGATGTGTAAACTGAAAGCAACCTGTCTAAGTAGTTTCCCTTTCAGACTGCTAACATTTTCAGACATTCGGAGAAGATATTTCAGGTTGTATCTGTTCACATGCGCCCTGTCTTTGCTTTGCGCAAAAAGGCCAATAAGAAGAAGAAAGCATGTTTCTTCTTTCATAGATTTCAAAGCCAGAAGGCTTAGATTATCTGTTCTGACCTCCCTGCATAGCACAAGCCATAGAATTTCACCCCGTTATTCCAGTATTGAGCCCAATAATTTATATTTGACCAAAGCATGTCTTTCAGAAAGATATCTAATCTTGATCTGAAGAACTTCATGAGATGGGAACTGATAGGCAGGATCCCCTGGGAAAATAACATGAGGGGGAAAGGAGTCCAGGAGAGCTGGCTGTATTTTAAAGAATCCTTATTGAGGTTTCAGGAAAAAAACATCCTGATGTGTAGAAAGAATAGTAAATGTGGCAGGTGACCAGCTTGGCTTAACAGTGAAATCCTTGCTGATCTTAAACGCTTACAAAAAGTGGAAGATTGGACAAATGACCAGGGAGGAGTATAAAAATATTGCTCAGGCATGCAGGAGTGAAATCAGGAAGGCCAAATTACACTTGGAGTTGCAGCTAGCAAGAGATGTTAAGAGTAACAAGAAGGGTTTCTTCAGGTATGTTAGCAACAAGAAGAAAGTCAAGGAAAGTGTGGGCCCCTTACTGAATGAAGGAGGCAACCTAGTGATAGAGGATGTGGAAAAAGCTAATGTACTCAATGCTTTTTTTGCCTTTGTCTTCACGAACAAGGTCAGCTCCCAGACTGCTGCACTGGGCAGCACAGTATGGGGAGGAGGTGACCAGCTCTCTGTGGAGAAAGAAGTGGTTCAGGACTATTTAGAAAAACTGGATGAGCACAAGTCCATGGGGCCGGATGCGCTGCATCCGAGGATGCTAAAGGAGTTGGCGGATGTGATTGCAGAGCCATTGGCTATTATCTTTTAAAACTCATGGCGATCGGGGGAGGTCCCGGATGACTGGAAAAAGGCTAATGTAGTGCCCATCTTTAAAGAAGGGAAGGAGGAGGATCTGGGTAACTACAGGCCAGTCAGCCTTACCTCAGTCCCTGGAAAAATCATGGAGCAGGTCCTCAAGGAATCAATTCTGAAGCACTTAGAGGGGAGGAAAGTGATCAGGAACAGTCAGCATGGATTCACCAAGGGCAAGTCATGCCTGACTAACCTAATTGCCTTCTATGAGGAGATAACTGGGTCTGTGGATGAGGGGAAAGCAGTGGATGTGTTATTCTTTGACTTTAGCAAAGCTTTTGATGCTGTCTCCCACAGTATTCTTGCCAGCAAGTTAAAGAAGTATGGGCTGGATGCATGGACTATAAGGTGGATAGAAAGCTGGCTAGATCGTCAGGCTCAATGGGTAGTGATCAATGGCTCCATGTTTAGTTGGCAGTCGGTATCAAGCGGAGTGCCCCAAGGGTCGGTCCTGGGGCTGGTTTTGTTCAATATCTTCATTAATGATCTGGAGGATGGCGTGGACTGCACTGTTAGCAAGTTTGCAGATGAAACTAAACTGGAAGGAGTGGTAGATACGCTGGAGGGTAGGGATAGGATACAGAGGGACCTAGACAAATTAGAGGATTGGGCCAAAAGAAACCCGATGAGGATCAACAAGGATAAGTGCAGAATCCTGCACTTAGGACGGAAGAATCCCATTCACTGTTACAGACTAGGGACCAAATGGCTAGGAAGCAGTTCTGCAGAAAAGGACCTAGGGGTTACAGTGGACGAGAAGCTGGATATGAGTCAACAGTGTGCCCTTGTTGCCAAGAAGGCTAACAGCATTTTGGGATGTATAAGTAGGGGCATTGCCAGCAGATTGAGGGACGTGATCATTCCCCTCTATTTGACATTGGTTGAGGCCTCACCTGGAGTACTGTGTCCAATTTTGGGCCCCACACTACAAGAAGGATGTGGAGAAATTGGAAAGAGTCCAGTGGAGGGTAACAAAAATGATTAGGGGGCTGGAGCACATGACTTATGAGGAGAGGCTGAGGGAACTGGGATTGTTTAGTCTGCAGAAGAGAAGAATGAGGGGGGATTTGATAGCTGCTTTCAACTACCTGAAAGGGGGTGCCAAAGAGGATGGATCTAGACTGTTCTCAGTGGTACCAGATGACAGAACAAGGAGTAATGGTCTCAAGTTGCAGTGGGGGAGGTTTAGATTGGATATTAGGAAAAACTTTTTCACTAGGAGGGTTGTGAAGCACTAGAATGGGTTACCTAGGGAGGTGATGGAATCTCCTTCCTTAGAGGTTTTTAAGGTCAGGCTTGACAAAGCCCTGGCTGGGATGATTTAGTTGGGTATTGGTCCTGCTTTGAGCAGGGGGTTGGACTAGATGACCTCCTGAGGTCCCTTCCAACCCTGATATTCTATGATTCTATGGAGAACTGACCACTTCCCTTGGTAATCTGATACAATAATTAATTAAGGGAGATATCCCATTTCCTAGAACTGGAAGGGACCTTGAAAGGTCATCGAGTCCAGCCCCCTGCCTTCACTAGAAGGACCAAGTACTGATTTTGCCCCAGATCCCCAAGTGCCCCCCCCCTCAAGGATTGAACTCACAACCCTGGGTTTAGGAGGCCAATGCTCAAACCACTGAGCTATCCCTCCCCCAAGGTTAAAATAATGGTTAATTACCTGCATTGTAAAAAAATCTGTGTCTTATTTCTTTGGCCAATAGATATATTACTTCCTGAGACAGTGCAGGATAGCTGCCTTCTTGGTAAATGTATCCTTACATGATTGGGGAAAGATATAAAACTCTACAAATGACTTTTAAAGAAAAGAGATGGTAATGCTAATTGTATTGCTCACAGGTGGTTTTTAACCTTTGGGACATACATTATGATATGACATTTACAGCCAAGCTAAAAGAAAGGTACAAGCAGTATTAAGGAACATAGTATAATCTTTATGCATGGGTGTCGTGCATGGATATGACGTCATGCCCCTTAGTCGTCTGCAGTTTTCACCTGTTTACTGATATAGCTCAAAAATGGTAATGTGGCTCCCACTCCCCAACAGACCCCAGCCTCTTCCTGGTTCAGGAACAGCCCTCCCTTACCTGCCCTGGGGAAGGGAAGTGCATTGGGGAGGAGGCTGACAGGAGTTGTAGTCCTATGCTTTGCAGATCCAGCACAACTCTTTCAAAAACATTAATAATAGCTCATCAAGCTGCCCAATGACTACAAAGTAACAAAAGCATAAACTAGAATAACACCGAGGATCATCGATTAAAGGGAGGAACATGGTGATCCATCAGCTCTCTCTTAAAAATAAAATAAATAAAGCAACGCTATTGAAAAAACACCTCTCGGAAGACAGAGATGTAACGTATGGAGTGGGATGAATTTATGGACCCTAACCCCTACCCAGAATGAAAATTTCTGTAAAATTGAGACAAATTCTCTCATTTCCACTCAGGGGGAATGTGGCCATACATTTAGTAAAGACGGGATTTTTGTAGCAGTACCTCCTCCTCCATGTCACTATCAACTGTTGGGTGCGCTAAGGGTGAGATACAGCTTGCAGAACCTGCTTGCTGAAGTCTGCTTTGCCCGGCTGAAGTCTACTAACCTTCTGTGAATGCATGCAAATGTAAGGGGACTGTTGCCCCCTTACTAACAGTCAGTGGGGGGGTTTTGGTGACTAGCTCCCAGCACTGAAAGGGGAAGGGTCGATGGCAAATCAGGAGCCTGAGACTGACAGTCCCCAGGGGCAATGGGGAGAGGCCAATGCTCCAGATCAGCCTGATTGACAGGGTGGGCAGGCTAATCAGAGAGTCAGGAGGCCAGGGTGGGTCCCGTCCTCCGTGTGAACTGGAATGGCCTGAGTCAGACAGAGTGGGGCCGAGCTAAGGAGAGAGCAGGGGCCCGAGCTAAGCTGCTGGAAGCAGAGCTGCAGCCCCAAAGCCAGAGCACAGCCCAGAGAGAGCAGCCCTGCCCTGGGAACAGAGCTGTAGCAACCAGAGCCAGAGGGGTCAGACAAGCAGCCAGGAAGCAGGTCAGTGCTGGGAGCAGAGTCACAGAAGCAGCCTGCAGAGCAGAGCTGTCCTGGGGGCAGAGCTGCAGCAACCAGAGCCAGAGAGGCCAGAGAAGCAGCCCAGGGAGCTGAAGGCAGAGCAGCAGCAGCAGCCGTGCTGAGGCCGAATGGAGCTGGAGCTGAGGCTGGAGCTGAGGCTGGAGCAGTCTGGAGCTGGGGCTGGGGCAGTCCGGAGCCGTGTGCAGTCCGAGTGTGGTGAGCAGCTGGGGAGAGTGAGGGGGACCCTGGGCAGTGGGCCCAGCACAGGGAGATCCCTCAGCCAAGAGGCCTTGCAAGCCAGACTTGCAGGGGGATCATAACCCCGACCGGGCGGGGGCGACACTGGGAAGAAGGGTCCTGCCACCTAGAGCCTGAGAGTGTGTGGCCACCGCCAGAGCAAGTGTCCGACCCGCAGCGTCCCTGCAGCACAGCCAGGGCCTGAGAAGCAGGCCTGGGACCTACAAGGAACAGACTGAACTGCCCTGACGTTCCAGAGACACTGTTTGTAATGTTCCCTGCCACAGAGCGGGGTGATGTGTTTTCCTTTAACCTTTCCCATTTTTCCTTATTCTTTTTTTAAAATTAATTGTTAATTAAACAACTTGTATTTGCTTTAAATTGTATGAAATGATCAGTGGGTCAGGGAGGTGCCCAGTGCAGAGAGAGTACCCCGGAGTGGGGACACCCTAGCCCCTGTCCTGGGTGACCACCGCAGGGTTGGGGGTCGAGTCCCCCAGGAATCCTGGGCCCAGCCTTGTCGGGGGTTTATGAGGACTGTGCCAGACAGGAGAGTGGAAGGGGAGTCCTCAAGGGCAGGGAGGCCTCTGGGTAAAGGAAGTGGGAGCGAGGACTCGGATCCTTTCGCTAGCCCACTTCACCGGGGTAGTGCAGAAGCCAGGAAAGTTCCCCACAATAGCGGGACCATTCCCCCGCTTACACAAGGACACCCAAGATTGCTGCTCCATAAAACCGCTTATTGGTGCACTGCACCTGTTAGCCTGTGAACTTGCCATTGCCTTCTTGAAATGGGCTTTAATCTTCAATGGAGGAATTTTCCCCTTGGCTTTACGTGCCTTGGAAAATCCCCCCAATATATCTTGCAGTGGAGGACTGGATACTTTCTGTCCCCTATTAGAACATATTAGAATGAACAAAAGCAGAGGTTTTACTGAAGGGTTTTGTTCTTTTAATACAGATCTTAATTGCCCTCTGGACATATAAGGTGTGCCACACCTTTTCTTTCAGACAGGCTGGATTTGAGCAAAAAGAGTAGAACAAAATCTCATGGGAATTGATGGAGGAAGGACATTATCTCAGGGATAAAGGAAGGTTCTGTCTGTAGTACCATCCCTTCATGATGGGGGGAGGAAACAATTTTGAGGGAGGACACAGAGAGCTCCCTACTCTGATAACCTATGAGCAGGTGTTATAGTCACTGGCAAGATGACCTTAATTGACAGGAAATATAGTGACACTTTGGACTGGGGTTGAAAAGTGGAAATGAGAATGTATTTAATATTAGGAAAAGATGCCCTAGAGCTACCCTATGAATAGGAGGTGGTCTGATTACAGTCATAGCTTTGAGGAATTTTTTGACATGGGTCAGGGAGGTTGACCTACGGCTGCCAGAATTGAGGATCTAATTGACACCTGAGTTCTGAGTGTGTTGTACTGTAGCCCCAGAGACAGGCCTGCTTATAAGAATTCTAGGAGCAATTTGACTGAAGGCAGTCCTGCCATATATCCTCCTGATGTGCTCCAGGAATCAAACCTTCTCCATATTGGTGGAAAACTTTCTGTACTACAGCAGGATTGAGAACACGTCACTGGAATATCCTAGGGGTTTTTTAAGTATGACCTCTCAATAACCAGACAGTCAGGTTCAGAGATGCCAGGCTGCAATGGAACAGGCCCTGTGATAGCAGATCCAGAGTGGATCATAATGTTACCGGAAGAGCCACAGACATCTCCATGAGACCTGAAAACCAGTGCGATGTAATCAGCATCATTGCAGTCTGTTGTCTCAATAGCCATTAGATTGTGAGTGTTATCATGGGAAAAAGAGGGAACACATAAAGCAGAGCCCTTGGCCATACCTGGGAGAAGGGGTGGATTCCCCTGCCCTGACAATCTCTCCTCCTGGCATACAAGTTGTTCGTCTTGATATTGGAGCTAGATGCACTGAGACGCCACATTGGTTTCCTGAAAATCTGGATTATGCGATCAAACTTCCTCTGATGTTTACCCCCTTTTGTGGCTGAGCCAATCTGCCACAACATTCAATTTTCCTTTCATATGTATGGCTCGCACCGAATGTTTCTCTTAGCCCAGCTGATGAAGGTTGGTGGCTTCTGCTTGTAACAAGCATGCTAAGATGGCCTCTGAGAAAGCAGGCCAGGAGCCCCTTCTAAAGTGGCTGCCTGTGGCATGTGAGCTCCCAGCTCCAAAATGGCTGCCCTGATCCCACTATGAAGGGAATAGGGGGCAGTGGCACAAAACTGATTTCTCTGTGCTGCCAAATGGGGGAGAGGGAGGGATTCCTGACCTCAGCACACAGCAGGGGTCGGTGTGTGTGTGTATGTGCTGACAACACATGTATCCATTTGTCACAATGCTTTGAATGGTGTTGGGGAGGAAGGAAGGTGACTGGGGCCCCAGAGGTTTACACTGCACTGGATTTGCTGGCTGGAGCTCCTGAGGTCTCTGTGGTTCACCCCCCCGAGGTGGGACATCCGGCGATGGGACCTGGTCTGTGTCAGTGGCCGCAGATTGTCCTGGACACTTTGTTCAGCTCCTGAGGTCTCTGCAGTTCACCTTAGCTGGGATACCCAGCACTGGGGCCCGGTCTGCATCCGTAGCTGTGGATTGAGCCCCAGGTATCCCCAACTAGCCTTTCTGGGTCGCTTATTTGTCCACAGCCAATGCCGCACTGTCCTGCCGGGGCGGGCCAGCAGTCTGTTTTCTAATCACGATATCACCAAGTTGGAGGAACAGAAGGAACACTTTTCCCCTTCAGAGTATTCGGCCCAGGGCACTGAGCACACAGTAAGACCCTGCCATTTCCCTTCTTTTTCACTTTTTTTGTCCGTTACCAGGACTAATTTGGGGGGAGAGCTTGGGGGAAAAGTTCCTGCAATTGCCCGGAGCTTTGTGGCCCTCAAAAAGTCAGCAACCCTGTACTAAAAAGTGAAGAACAGAGGAAAAAAGGGAGCTAGAAAAAAGGGAAAAGAAGAAAAAAAGAATCAGGGTATAGACCGTCTACAAAGCCAGCTGCACCTTTGGAGACAGAGAAAATTCTGGAGGGGATCTCCCATGGGAGGAGTTATCTGGAGAGGCAGCCCAGCCAAACAAAAACATCTGACTCTGTCTCCTACAGGGTGCCGGACTGAAGAAATCATCGCTGCTGAATTGATGGAACTATTCCCTGAACTGAGAATATCAAAGCTGCGTTTGGACGCCCAGTTCCCATTCATTTTTAAATTAGGCTTTTATACTAATTTACTAGTTAATTTTTAATTCCCCCCTCTCTATTTCTGTGCAATGAAACAACTGTTCCATGTCCTGCTGTGTAGCGAGATGATCACCCAGCTCCTGTCCTGAAGGGCTTAAAACAGTCCTGGGAGAGGGCTGTGGTGGGGGGAAAAGCTAGGCTGATTGGGGGAAGCAGACACAGGTGGGACCATGCCCCAATCAGGCCACAGCTGGCCCTATAAGAGGGCTGAGGGCCAGAGGGGGGAAAAATAAGACACACTCTCTCTAGCTTACTTGAGAGAGAAGGACCTGGCTGCCTGGGAAGCTGAGAAGGGTATCTAGGGTGGAGCAGTGCTGGGGAAGAGCAGAGGGAGCTGGGGAGCTCCAGCCTAGCAAAGCCCCAGGCTGCAGGCCGAGCAAAGGGCCCACGAAAGGGTACGAGGGCTGCAGAGGGGCAGCCCAGGAATAGGCGGAGGCAGCTGGTCCAACCCGCCTTGCCGATGATGAGTGGTTTACAGACTGCCGTCTGCCCCAGTGAGCGGGGGCTAGATGATGACTGGCAGTAGCCACTGAGGCAAGGTGGGGCTAGAGAGTTGGGGGTTCCTCTGGGTGGGGAAACCCAGATTGTGGGTTACTGCTGAGGGCAGAACCCCGATGTAAAAGGGCACCGGGGTCTGGGAACGACACGGGGTCCAGCGGCAGGTGAGACACCGGTCAGCAGAGGGCGCTCCGAAGCTGGTGAAGAGCTAATTCCCAAGACGACCAGCAGGAGGCGCCACACCAGTGAGTCGTCGCCCCGCAACATGCTGCCTTAAAAAATGGATCAAAGATTTTAATATCTTCTTTAAAACAAAACAATTTTAGGACCAGATGTTCAAAAAAGTTCATTTCCTATTTAAGCACCCAAATAAATTGGACTGATTTTCAAAAATGTTCAGCAACAACAATGGGAGCTGCTGGTGCTGAGCCCTTCTGGGCCCTGATTCAGCAAGATACCTAAGCACATGCCTTATTTTAAGCATCTGAACTGATTGCTAAACAGAGGGGACACCTTGAAGATACAGCCTTTAAGGCACTTTAATCCAATAGAATCACAGTAAGAAGTTCTTGTATAACGATTGGGTAAATTCACTCTGCTCTCACAATCCCACTACCCAATACGGTGTTTATAAGGCAGTGTGACGGGGTGTGGATACCCCGCACTAGCCAAGATGGGGTTAAACCCACATTATGGACGGCGGAAGTCCTGCCCCCCAGATGCTGCAGCAGTATAAAGGGAGGAAGCCCAGATCATTCGGGGCTCGGTGCCGGAGAAGGACCTGTGCTGGAAGCTCCCACTGAGGACTGGCTATGGCCCCTGCCAGCAGAGATCGGAGGCCCCAAGGGTCAGCTTGGACCCCTGCAACCAACAGAGCCCCTAGAAGTGACTGGTGCTGCGGAGCCTGGAGACCCCGAAGCCTCATAGACTACCACACCAGAGACAACGGTAGGAAGTGACCCAGGGAAGGTGGGTATCTCCCACCCAGGTAAGCTCAGCATGTTTCGGTGGGATTCCCCACTGAGCCAGTGATGGACCACTCTGCCAGGGCTCTGGGTTGGGGCCCGGTGGAGTTGGGTGGGTCCGGACTCCCCTACCTGGGCCACCAGCCACCCTTGCTGGTGGCCCCTGGGGTGCTGGCTACAAGGCCATGCTGTCCTGTACCAAAGCGCCCCGCTATTGATTCTGGTCGCTAGGCCACACTGTCCTATATTGAAGGGTAGCGCTATTGACTCTGGTCGCTAGTCCACACTCTCCTGTATCCTAGGGCAGCACTATTACTCTAGTCTCTAGGCCACGCTGCCCTGGGCATGAGGGCCATTAATTTTTCGCTGGTCCTTAGACCCTGGGATGGCGAGGTCAGAGATGGACAAGCGGACTTAACGCCGGTGTCCGCGTACCCCTTGGTGCCCCGCTTTTGGGCAGGAACGTACATACACCGCCACATGTGGTGGAGAATGTGGGCAATGACCGGGACTTGCCGACAGGTCCAGAAGAAGGGAACTAGATAGTGAGACCCCCACACTAGTCAGAAATGGATACCAAGAAGATCCAGCATCCTGAACTGGATGCTGGAAAGTAAAAGCAGCAGGTGGCCGAGCAGCAGTAACAGCAGGCCCAGCTATGCAGCAGATGGCCAGTCAACCCCAGCTCCAAATAACCCAGCCTCAGGAGTATGGCGGGGCGACGACTCACCGGTGCAGCGCCTCCTGCTGGTTGTCCAGGGAATTAGCTCTTTTCCAGCTCCGGAGCGCCCACTGCAGGCCAGTGTCTCGCCTGCCGCTGGCCCCCGTATCCCTCCTGGACCCCAGTGCCCTTTAGATCAGGGTTTGCTCCCAGCAGTAACCCACAATCTGGGTCTCCCCATCCAGGGGAACCCCCAATCCTCTATCCCCACCTTGCCTCAGTGGCTACTGCCAGTCACCATCTAGCCCCCGCTCACTGGGGCGGACCGCAGTCTATAAACCACTCATCATCAGCAAGGAGGGTTAGGACCTGCTGCCTTTGCCTATCTCTGGGCTGCCCCCCTGCAGCCCCAGTATCTTTTTGTCCCTTTAAGCAAGGCCTGCAGCCTGCGGTTTTTCCTGGCTGGAGCTCCCCAGCTCCCTCTGCTCTTCCCCAGCACTGCTCCACCGCAGGTACCCTTCTCTGCTCAGGTCCTTCTCTCTCAGGAAGCTAGAGAGAGAGTGTGTCTCAGTCTCTGGCCCTCGGCCCTCTTATAGGGCCAACTGTGGTCTGATTGGGGCATGGCCCCACCTGTGGATTCTTCCCCCAATCAGCCTAGCTTTCCCCCCACCGCAGCCCTCTCCCGGGGCTGTTTTAAGCCCTTCAGGGCAGGAGTGGGGTGAGCACCCCATTACAAGGAGCAACAACAGCAGCTACTTTGTGAGCTGGCAGCCCAGCACCAGACCCAACAGGAGCGCCTGGTCCAGCAGGTGGCAATGCTATTACACCCGGTTGGACCATCAGATGCCCTGGCAGGACTGCTTATATGTCTCACCAAGATGGGGACAGGTGACGATCCCGAGGCATTTCTAGTCACCTTTGAATGGGTTGCTATGGCTGCCATTGGCCCCCAGAGCACTGGGCCACCTTATTGGCCCCCTATTTAACTGGCCAGGTGCAGACCGCCTATCACAACCTTGATCCTTGCAAAGCCTTGGAGTATCCCCGAGTGAAAGCTGCCATATTGGATCGCACTGGCATTAGCCCGGAGACCTACCGCCCGCGGCTCCTCAAAGAATGGTACCCACCTGGGGCTTGACCACGGGCTGTGGCTCAGCGCGTGTGGGACTATTGTTGGAGATGGTTGAATCTGGAGAACTTAACTGGGCTCCAGATGGCGGAGGCAGTGGCCCTAGAACAATTCATGCAGATACTGCCTGCAGGCAGGAAGGAATGGGTACAACACCACCAACCAGTGACGCTGGCGGAAGCCATGGGCCTAAGGGAGCCAGGTATCTGTCAACTCTGGACTTAACCAAAGGGTACTGGCAAATCCCCCTGACACCAAACTCCCAAGAGAAAACTGCCTTTCTCACACCCTTTGGCCTCTTCCACTTCGTAACCATGCCGTTTGGCCTACATGGTGCTGCTGCCACCTTCCAGGGACTGATGAATAATATCTTGCAACCCCACGACCAGTATGCGGTGGCCTATATAGACGACATTGTGGTCTACAGTGGTAACTGGGAGGACCACCTGCGATACTGAGCTGGTGTGTTCCAGGCCCTTCGAGAAGCCAGCCTCATAGCCAACCCCACAAAATGCCATCTTGGACAGAAGGAGGTGATATCTCAGGTATGTAGTGGGAGGAGGGAAACTGTGGTCACTAATCAATAAGGTGCAAGCTCGGGCAGACACACCCAAGCCAAAGACAAAGAAATAGGTACGCCAATTTTTAGGATTAGTGGGATACTACAGACACTTCATGCTGGATTTCGAGATGATCGCCACCCCCTTCTCCGACTTGATGAAGAACTCTCAACCCCAGCAGATGCAATGGTCTGATCAGTGTGAAGAGGCTTTTGGGACCCTGAAAGAACGGCTAACGCAGGAACCAGTCCTGAGACACCCCAACTCTATGAAATTGTTCGTACTCCAGACTGATGCCTCAGAGGTGAGCTTGGGGGCCGTGCAATCTCAAGAAGTGGAGGGGGAAGAACGCCCCGTGCTGTACCTGAGCTGCGAGTTATTCCCCCAGGAACCGCACTATTTGACAATTGAGAAGGAAGCCCTGGCCGTAAAGTGGCTACTGACGCCCTACGCTATTACCTGCTGGGGACCACCTTCACATTGATCACCAATCATGCACCCCTCAGGTGCTTACACAGCATGAAGGATATGAACCTTCGGATTATGTGCTGGTACCTCTCCCTTCAGCCCTACGACTTCCACGTGTTTCATCAGCCAGGTAAGACACACATTAACGCAGAATTTTTTCTAGGCTGGGAGGGGAGAGGGAGAAGACAGACCGGCCCCCGGGGTCTCTCTTAAAGGGGAGGGTGTGTGACGGGGTGTGCATACCCCGCACTAGCCAAGACGGGATTAAACCCACATTATGGACAGCGGAAGTCCTGTTCCTAGGCCGGACTGGACATACTCCAGATCAGGGGTGGCCAACCTGTGGCTCCGGAGCCATATATAGCTCTTCAGAAGTTAATATGCGGCTCCTTGTATAGGCACCAACTCCAAGGCTGGAGCTACAGGTGCCAACTTTCCAATGTGCCGGGGGGGTGCTCACTGCTCAACCCCTGGCTCTGCCACAGGCCCTGCCCCCACTTCACCCCTTCCTGCCCCCTCCCCTGAGCCTGCCGTGCCCTCGCTCCTCCCCCCTCCCCCTCTAGAGCCTCCTGCACGCCATGAAACAGCTGATTAGGAGATGCAGGGAGGGAGGGAGAGGCGCTGATTGGCAGGGCTGCCGTTGGGTGGGAGGTGCTGGGAGCAGGGAAGCTGGTGGGGGGGCTGCTGACGTATTACTGTGGCTCTTCGGCAATGTACATTGGTAAATTCTGGCTCCTTCTCAGGCTTAGGTTGGCCACCCCTGCTCCAGATGCTGCAGCAGTATAAAGGGAGGAAGCCCAGATCATTCAGGGCTGGATACCGGAGGGGAAGGACTTGTGCTGGAAGCTCCCACTGAGGATCAGCTACAGCCCCTGCTGGTGGAGATCAGAGGCCCCAGGGGTCAGTTTGGACCCCTGCAACCAACAGAGCCCCAGGAAGTGACCGGTGCTGTGGAGCCTGGAGACCCCAAAGCCTCATAGACTACCACACCAGAGACAACGGTAGGAAGTGACCCAGGGAGAGTGACTGAGTGGTATCTCCCACCCAGGTAAGCTCAGCGTGTTTCGGTGGTATTCCCCACTGAACCAGTGATGGACCACTCCGCCCCTGCCAGGGCCCTGGGTTGGGGCCCAGTGGAGTCAGGAGGGCCCGGACACCCCTACCTGGGCCACCAGCCACCCTTGTGGGTGGCGCCTCAGCTGCTGGTTACTAGGCCACACTGCCTGGCACCAAAGGGCCGTGCTATTGACTCTGGCTACTAGGCCACGCTGTCCTGTATCGAAGGGTAGCTCTATTGACTTTGGTCGCTAGGTCACGCTGTCCTATATTGAAGAGCAGCACTATTACCTCTAGCCACTAGGTCATGCTGCCCTGGGCACCAGGGCCATTAACTTTTCACTGGTCCTTAAACCCCGGGGTGGCAAGGTCAGAGACGGACAAGCGGACTTAACGGCAGTGTCTGCGTGCCCCCCGGCACCCCCATTTCGGGCCGGGGTGTGCATACACCGCCACAGGCTGTAGCAAGTGGATGCAAGCTACTGCAAATGGGTGCATGGGGGAGTTAGCGTAAAGAGGAGAGAATGCTGTTGTATGGATAATACCCTTCCACAACCCACATTAAAGTGGCCAAATGGATCCAAATCACCTGTATTGTACGTATTTAGTTGAGTATGCTCTGATATTGCAATCTGCAACCAGACCCCAAAGGGCAGCCAGTGTCAAGGACCCTTGGAGATGGGAGTAAAGGGAATGGGGACATGAGAGAAGGAGAAGTGGGTAGACAAGCCATAACCATCACCATACTGGCCACAAGCTTAGGCCCTGATCCAACAAAGGCACAGAAGTATGAGTTTTCATAGATTAGGGCCTTAGAAATTAAAATAACTTTTATTTTGTGATCAGACATTCTTATTTGTTGCAATTTAACAGTGTTGCAATAATAATAGTTGAGCTGGTCAACATTTTTTTGAATTTTGGCCAAAAAATCCCTCAAAAGTTAAATGAAAGGGTGGAATTAAAGAGGTCCGAGAAATCTGACTTTTTCTCCTCCTTTTGATCAACTACAGAGCTGGTTGAAATATGAAATGTCCCTTATTTTCTGGGTCTGGCTCAGATGTAACAACAGAGGGTGAAAATCTCCCAAGAATAGCTGATGACTGCCACGTTGGGTCAAAACTCAGCTCACTACAACATCCCTGCTTCACTTCCCTATCTGTAAAATGGGGATAAATAGCATTTCCCTACCTCACAAGGGAGTCTTAAGGATAAACACAACAAAGACTGATGTGCTCAACTACCATGGTAAGGGGACCATATAAATATCAATGGATAGATTAGATTAGATTTTATAAGATTTCAGCCCTGCTGAACTCAAGTCCTGGCATTGGTTCATTCTTAAACCTGACCTCTAAATGTAACCGAGATCCAAGGTGCTGAGCAGAGATACCTTGTGATCACTTGTACTTGTAAATTATGATGGGGGCAGGGGATTTACTGGCAGTCCCCTGGCTCCCTCCTCCTTGTTCCTGGCCATGCCACCCATCCTATTTTCTGTCCTGAGGCCCTGCATTGTGAAGAGACTGGAGCAGGTATTCGCTGAAGAGAAAGGGAATAATACCCTTTAGCTGCCTTTCCACTTTGCTAGGCCTTTCCTTGCCAGTGTCTGTGATATCTACCAGGGCCGGCTCCAGGGCTTTGGCCGCCCAAGCAGCCCAAAAAAAAAAAAAAAAAGCCGCGATCGCGATCTGCGGCGGCAATTCAGCGGGAGGTCCTTCGCTCCGAGGCAGAGTGAGGGACCGTCCGCCGAATTGCCGCCAAATAGCTGGACGTGCCGCCCCTCTCCCGAGGGGCCGCCCCAAGCACCTGCTTGACAAACGTGTGCCTGGAGCCAGCCCTGATACCTACATATAGTAGTTCTGCTCTCCTCCTTGCCATTTATGGAGGAGGGAACATATGTGACTTAATTATGAGCAGGGCCAGATTATGACATTCTGAGGCCCTAAACTATATCAAGTGTAAGAGGCCCCATACCATAAAAAAAATTAATGTGTTATTTTCACAGAAAGGAAATTGAATATATAAACATGAAAGCTTTATGTTTGCATATATGCAAAGGCAAAGTTGTAAAAATAGAATAATAATCTAACTAAAACACATTTTGTAATATGCCTGTTTGCATTATAAAATAGTTTCAAATTAACATATTTTCATCTATGATTTCTTAGTTCGTAGATATGAAAACTTTATATCTACAGCAACACAAAAGCAGTTACAGTTACACAGACCAGCTTACTTAATGGAAGCAGTACAACCTGCAGTATGTCTGTATGCACATCACATTAATTTTAACACTGAAATTTAAAACATTTTCTTTCGTGATTTTTGGAGAGCAA
Organism: Trachemys scripta elegans; assembly: GCF_013100865.1. NCBI lineage: Eukaryota > Metazoa > Chordata > Testudines > Emydidae > Trachemys > Trachemys scripta. The sequence continues at coordinate 14,006,569 of NC_048301.1, read as the reverse complement.
AGTCATTGATATCCTCAAATGATAAGCTACGGAGTTTGTCACTTCGATGCACAGAATGTTTAGGGCAGATAGCTTGTCTTGCAGCACTTTCTAGGCAGACATAACTCTTTGTGTTCACTTTGCTATCCTCTGTCTCCCCCAGGACCACTAATTAATCTCGAGTAAACACCTCGGACACACAAACTGACAACAAGCTATATGCGCGAAAGAGAGAGAGAATTTACCAGAAAAAAGACTGGTAATCTCTAGACAGGCATTGAGAAAGTGAGAAAAACTAGCCTATATTCAAGCAAATATAATGAATATTATAGGCTTTAATAGGCTATAAATCATATATGCACATAGTTTGAAATAACTTGCTCACCAAATACTCAGAATATTTTGATATGTATGTATATCTTCATTCACTTCTCTCAAAACCCTCCATTTATCCTTTTGTCAGCACTCTGTGATATTTACTGTGAAGGTTCCCAACAGACGGAAGCCAACACAAAGTTATCCTCCTCAAGATCCACTCGACCCAAGTCCATAAGACGATCACCTACAAACTCAATCACGTGAAGTATGGATAGTGCATGAAGCAGAAAGTGGTGTACGCACTAAAACAAATTGTACAGATGTACAGATCAAAAGAAGAAAGAACACAGTAACACAGAAGAAAACTAAGAAAAACAGGAGCAAAGGCACTATCCAACTGAGCGTGCTGGACCATGAACAAAAGATGGTGGCCTTCTGGTTATTACTAGCCAAGGGGGACGCTAGGATGAGTCTCCTACGAGTATGAGCATGGCAGGATTGCTTCACGACACTGCCATTTCCGACCTCACATTTTTCCTAATTTTATTGGCAGTGAGATTATTTATTTATTTATTTATTTAAATAAATAAATAAATAAATAAATTGTGAAGGCACAGTCAGAATTTTACCAGTAGCAGCTGGCGAACAAAACGCTGCTTTAGGAGACTGATAGCAGACTTACTTGTAGAAATACTAATTTTACAAGTGCAATTATTGGGTTTTTTTTTTCTCAGCCCTGGCCTCCCACCTGTCAATAATGAACAATTAGTGAAAGGGTAGGGTAAGGGCATTTGTGTAGCCAGATGTTTATATTTTTGTCATACTTGAACGAAAATGTCTATATTTAGAGAGAATCTTCTTTTTCCCATATCCCTTTGTTTATCAACCAATTTTGATAAAATTTGAAATGGAGTCAGTTTTTTCTTTTTTAGAGGCCCCTCACATTGCGAGGCCCTAAACTGTAACTTAGTTATTTTATGCCTTAATCTGGTCCTGATTATGAGCCAGACACTGACCCTTAGTCTGATAACGTATTCTAAGTACAGTTGCTTGAAAAGGTTGGAAACCACTGATTTCAACCTATCCTTCCATTTGTCCCCCACCTCTGCACCTCACTTCACCAATACAAAATTGTTCCCCATATTACTGGTGCAGTACAGTTTCAAGTGATCCAAGTGATGGCGCTTCCACCACTTTCCTGGACAGATCATTCCTCAGTCTAACAGATCTCCCCACTTGGAAGTTTATCCTGGTACACAGCTTAATTTTTCTCTTCCGTAATATGAAATGCTGTCTGACATTTAATAGCCTGGTTGACTAATCTATGAAAATCCTATTAATGGCATTTTGACTGACAACCTACCACTCACATTTCGTCTAGCAAATCTACTTTGATTGGTTTTACTTCTCCTCATCTCTTTATTGTCAGATTAAGCCTTAAAACTTGCTTATACTTATGCCATCTCGAATACTGCGTGCTCCTGTCATTAGCAGAAAACTTTTGGTTTACAATACAACCATTTCTGAATTCTCTTCCATCTTCCTACGGGTGAGCCAAGCCCTCAGCTGGTGTAGAATATAATGGTCCCATAGGCATCAGTGGAGCTAAACCAATTTACACCAGATGAGGATTAGACCCACGCATTTTCAGCGAGATCTCCTTTGTTGTTAATTATCCGATGCCTTCCTTCAAAAGCAAAGTCCAAATACACTGGGAAGGCAGAGTGCCCATTTATGGGAAAAAGCAATTGAGTCAGAAGAGGTTTGTTCAGAATAGTACCCTTGTCACCTAATGGGGAAAAGTGAGCTTGTTTGGCATCAAGGCCAGTCACTGAAAACACAGCCTCACCAGCAGCTGTGTTGGCGACTGTCCCCAATTAGCTTCGTGTGGTACCAAAAATAGAACACACCCGCTGTTCTGTTATATAATGAACCACTTGCTATTTGAAATGACAATATTTAATTTTCCTATTGTGGACTCTGGCGGCTTCCTGCATCACAGTCAAACAGCAGAGGAGGTCAACTTGGAAATGGGAGAGCAATGTTTAGTTCATACCACTTGCTCCAACTTCCTACGTGACCTATGAGTCATTAGATGACTCCCTCAATACCTCTCTCCCTCTGTATCTGGTTTAAAAAGTAACATGGAGCCCAAGTGTCTGTATGCCTCCAGGAATAGTCACTCTGCAGAGCAGACTTCTGACCATCCTACAGTACACTGGGTCCATAATAACAAGGTCCAGATGCCATCCTGATACTGACGGCAACACATTTATTATTCTCAAGTAAACAGAGTCCTCAGGTGTACTTTCTGCTTTCGTTTGAAAAGTTCAGGCCTTCAGCAAGTGCTGGTCAAGATCTGTTCTGTGCTGTAATTATTTCTGACCTTTTTGTCCCCAACCCCCACTGCAGTGGCATTATCAGCACCTGCTAATACATACCACCCCTTTCTGCAAAGCCAAGCGGATGTGGTAAGCAGCTAATTACATATAACAATCACCTGCAGACAAAACTATTACTAATGTCAAATATTGAATACATAGTTGGGGAGAGGAGGAGAAATATCCACACAACTCATAAAAACTTTAGAAACTCACTAGGGTTAAAAATATCTTTTGAAGACACCTGGAAAAAAATAAATTTTAGTTACTGAAATGCTTTTGAGTTGAAACTTGGTTTTTACAGAATTCCACAACCTCATAAACCCAGTTCTCTCTGAACCTTCCAAGCTGAGGGATAGTTTCCCAGCTGGAGTTTATGAGCATAACTCCAAAGCCTGACTATCCAATTCTTTTCTTCTGCCTTTGAAGGGCCAAAAGAGGGCTCTTAAGTGCTTTTATAAACCTCAATAAGCTCAAACCTTGTGGTGCAGAACCCATTCCATCATAATCCTGTATATAGACTTCTAATAGCTTTTCTACCACAGGGTTAAGCTAATTGTCCTATAGATCCATGGCTCCTCTTTTCCCTTCTTATACAGCTAAATGCCATTTGCTCCCTTCCAAAAGTATGGATTATTTCTAGTCACTACAGAAACATTACAAATATTAGATCACTATCATCACCATACCTTGTAGCTTCTCCTAAATTGCCTTTATTTTTTTAATTATTTGAAGAAATTCCTGTTGTTTTACACTAACAGAAATTGGCTATAATTCCCCAGGGTTGGGGTGGGGGGAAATGATGTAGAAGACATGAACCATATCCAGTAAATTCCCCCCAAACTGTGTTTAGGGGAGTCCTTTGTTTGTTTCCTGGCTTAAAGCCTGGTCTATTTGTTTTATATATATATTCAAACTGTTTCTAAAGATGCCTGTTGTGAAACACTGAAATGCTGTACAGTAAAAACCAAATGCAAAATATTATAAAACCTAAAAAAAGAACCAACCAGCCAAATACAATACATAGCCAGACAAAATCAAACATTCTGGCTCCAATACAAACCCAATAGGCATCAGGCAAACCACCCCACCCACAACGGGAACAGTTCCCAACTAGTAAAAGGAATGTAGAAAACAAAAGGGCAAGGAGAGGGCCCAGAAAAGAATGGTCACAACAGATCAGCCGAAATGTATGAAACTTGCTGTGTGTGTCCAAATGCAGCCAGCAAGGAACTCTGGCACACCTCTCCTGGGAGGGAATTACACAATAAACAAGGACCCTCCACCAACAAGGCCCGACTAATCCTTGCTGACCCTAGGGAGGTACAGGAGACTTTGCCAACTATAACAGAAAGCCATAGAAGTGGCAAGAAGTGATCACTCAAGTACTTAGGGCCCAGATTGTGAGGGGCTTTATGGACCAGTGCTAAGAACCTCTATTGCATCTTTTGAGGTACCAGCAGCCAGTGTAGACTGCAGAGAGTGAGCATCATTGTCTTGTACCTACTCTCAGAAGCTGGTGAGCAGCCTTGCGCTGCCACTATTTGAGACCTTGGAAGAATTTCCAGGGAAGCTCAGTTCAGAGTACATTACAGCATTCACAGCCAAGAGACTTGGTGGGACTTTACGGATAAACCAGAGATGGCCACGACCACTCTTTCACCCACGTCTGGGACAGAGCCTTGTTTTGTGGCATCAGATGGGGACTTATCTGGGTTCAGTTCCAAGCTCCACCACCGATTCTCTGTATGACTTTGGCAAATCATTCATTCTCTCTGTGTCCCAGTTTTCACCATTTGTAAAATGGAGATAATAATCCTTCCTTTGTCTGCCTTGTCTATGTGCCGTTTAAGCTCTTTAGGGCAGGAACTGTCTCTTATGTATATACAGTGTCTCACACAATGGAGTCCAATCTCAGTTCATAACTAATACATAAAATTAATAATAATCATAGTATTGTTGCAATTTGGCTTCCGTACTGAGAAAGTAGGTGACTCCAGGTGTCCCCTCCCATGACCACCATGTATTCTCTGCATACCAGACATGCACAAGCTGCCGACAAATTTCACAAATATGAATAATCTTTTCTAGACATTCTGCTAATTCTTGCATATTTGAAAAAAAATTATAGGTGTGTATGACACAAGAATGGCCAAGTTCATGTAAAAATGCAGAGCTGGTTTGAAAAGGGACTATATACCAATAAAAATAAAATAATGCCATATTCTTAATCAACCTGTCAGCTTCCTGTGAGCATTCAGAGATCTATTCATTCAGTTTAATAACAAAATCAGTTTTTACAATTGCCACCCTAACTCCAAGAGAATGCAGAGGAAATAGAGTGAGTTAGAGATGGACTATGAGAATGATCAGAGGCATGGAAAAGCTTCCTTATGAAGAGAGATTTTAAAAGATTGGGTCTGTTTAGAGAGGAGGTGAATGAGAGGGGACGAGATATTGATATACAGAACACAGATTGGATACTTCTCACCTATTTCACAAGCCAACAACAAGGGGGCATTAAATTAAAATGAAAGCCAGCAAACTTACAACTAACAAGACGTATTATTTTCCCCTGCAATGTGTAATTAGCCTGAAGGACTCAATGCCACAAGATATCACTGAGACGAGTTTAGCAGGATGCAAAGAAGTATTGGACATTTATATAGATAAACAGCGCATCCTGAGATACAATAGTGAGTTTGGGTAGGGATATAAACCCTCAGCTGCAGGGCATAAGCCAACCTCTAACTGAAGGGGGTCAATAAGAAACTTTCCCCATGGGGGAACTGCCCGTAACTGCCTACTACTATCCCATAACTGCCTACTGCAGAATTTCTTGAACCTTCCTCTGACAATTCTGGTGCTGGCCACTGTTGGAAACAGGCTCACTATTCTGACCTAGTATGACAGTTCCGATGTTCCTGTTTGCCTAGCAGACCTCTGGGAAGGTGAGCTGGAATCTACTCTGGCTCACGCTTCAACTGACTTACTAATGGATTGCAGGATCTTTATTCTTGATGATGTATGAGCCAGAAAGATCTCAACTTGACTTTCAGATTACAGGCTGAGTTTGTGGGGCCAGCAGTTGGGGGTGGGAACCCACATCCTTTTCTTTATAAACTTGTTATTGTCAGACCAAATTTGACCAGAGACCAACATTCTACTTTCACAGAGTCACTTTGTAGAGTAGACCCAGACATTAAGTTCCTTGGCACCATTTGATTTGGATGGATTGGCTATTTTTCTAGTTTCTTCAGTTGCTGATTCGGAAATATTTTCATTCCTTATATAAAAGTGTAATGCAATGGGATGGAGGAGTCGATGCATCCAAACTATGCAAACAACACATTGTAGAGTAGCACCTCTCCAAAGTATCCTGGATATCTATTACCTAGACTGTTTGGACTGACAATGTACCAAATGTTTCATTGCCTAGGGCCCTATAAAGCCAACTTACTTTTTTAGCTGAAAGCATTCATGTAGAAAGGCATTTGGGAATTAATTATTTAATGTGATTCTCATTGGTACAAAGGTTCTGCTCCTTTTGCTGCTCAGCTGCCATCATGTATATGTTGCTCTGCAGAAAATTGCAGGCTAAAATCCATCACACATTTTACACTGGTGTACAGGGACTCCACTTACATCAGTGAATTTACATTGGAGCAGAATTCAACTCCAGGTTTTGAAAATGCTCTTTGAAACAAAGAGAAAAACAATCAGTTTGTCCCACCACAGAAGCCCCTTTTTTAATTCAGTCTGTCTAATAACTCCATTACTGATCACTCGTTTGACACACCAACTGGAAGATTACTCCTTTTAAATAGTAAAACAGGAACCCTGTTCATTTGGGAAGTTGGAAATATGGATCAGTTCTCCTTAAAGTGTGCTCTCTCGATGCCTTTGCTGAAGGTGGGGCAGCCAAAAGCATAGGAAGGTGTATGTCTGAAGCTGCACTTTGCACATTGATTTGGCTCATTTACCTCCAACTTCTCAGTTATTCTATACATCATAATCACCTGTTTTATTTAAAATGTTTTAATGATGACTGGGGTAGAAGTAAATACCCTTTGGGGCTGTCTCTGTAGTGGCTGGATGCAACTTCTATTTGTCACTATAAGAGCTAAAGAATTGGGCCCTTTGTGTCTTTCTTAAAAAAAAAAGGGAAGTTTGGCTCTAGAAAATAATTTATTTTGAATTAAAATAAATAAATAAATCACCTGGAGCATTGGGGTAAGACCATGTCAGGCTCAGGCCCCTCTACTATTATATCTCTGCCCAGTCCTAGTAACCCGGAATAAGTCTTGCAGGGCTCGATTGACTGCAATAAAGTTGAAGTTAGTGGAGTTATGCTAGCAATTAATTTGTCCTCGCCTGTCTTATATTATCAAATACAAAATATATTGTGCGTTTGATTTTTTTTAATCTCCTCAAATGAAAGAAATGGAACTGTAATGCTGGACTTTTGTAAAATCCCAGTAAATGGGATCCCAATAAATGAAGGACAATATTACCCCAGGAAGATTCAGAAACAAGGACTGTTAATAACCATGGAAGTATGAAGCTCCTGAAACGCCATCAAATTATATTGTGTATAACACTGATGTCTGGGAACTGTAAACCTATACATCTGTGTTCACCTATCCTGATAGACAGATGAACCTCATTTTCTCCTGGAAAGCTGCCATATGCCACTCATAACAGACAGTTTTATGATTGTAAGAAGGGAAAAATATAATGCCAGTTTTTTTCTTGAAAAAAAGCCAACTTGAGAGTATTAGCAAAAGTTGAAATGATTCCATGTGAGGCAAAAGGGGGAAAGGACTAAGCATCTCTTCAAATTAGATGGAGCAACTTTGGAGATGATTGAGGCATATGGACACCCACACAGTTTGCACAGAAAGAACTGAGAACCCCCAGACTTTAGCTTATTAAAGATGACCTTTCCCCTCTCTAAAATTTCAAAGCTGACGTTCCAAGTGCTGAACAGACTGTGTGCCATATGTAACATGACCTCGGCTCGGCTCTGCCAAAGCACTGATGGCATCACTAATGAGAGGTGAAAGGTCCTTTTCTTGCAGCTCTCTCAAAAACCCACCAACACTGTCTGTGTACTAAGGTCTCCCCCCCACCCCCAGCCCCTTTTACAGGCTAATTCCATTTAATACAGAGTCTTACACAACACGTTTTGAAAAGAAATAATAATACAAGGCTGGCTGGCTTCTGACCACAGCTGGACTGCAACGTGCACAGTGCCAGAGTAAAGAAAATGTTTGTTTTGTCTCAGAATGCAAAGAGTGTCGGTAAACAGAGCCGTTTATGTAAATCTTGTCTCTCATTCATTCAGCAGCCACATGAACTGAAAGCTGTTTTGCTGTGTAGAGAACGAGCAAACATTTTGCAGCAGCCAGGTGTGTGCGTATTTTTTATTTATTTGTTTGTTTAACTTGATGAAGAAGGGGGGGGGCTTTGCATATGTGCAAAACTGTTCTGCTAATGCTCTTTGAAATCTAAAGATCAAATAAACCATGGAGCGAGGTATTGAAAGACGTTACAATCCGGGGTCCAACAAGCTTCCCTCGGCTTGTTGTCTGCGAAGGAAACAAAAGTTTCCTTTTGCAGGGGGCCTGTTAGTTGTTTTCTGTTGTGCCATGCTGCCGATTTCGCCTGGACTTTCACAAAGAAATATTCTAACATTAAAAATTAGGGGGGAAATACACACACACTCTCTCTCTCTGCACGGGGGACCAGGGCTACAGAGTGTGTTAGTACAAGATACAGCCATCCAAAGCTGAGCTGGGTAGATGTGTCCTTGTGTGGATGGGTTAGTATAAATCTATGAGCATGAATCTGTTGCAGAGTGTGTGGGAAAGCAAACCTATGAAAGGGAAGTGGGTTGGGGACGGGAGGGAGGTAACCGGTGTCTGGGAAAGATGCGTTGACGTCTGGCGTCTGTCTGTGGATAGTCAAATCATGCCTGCAGCCTTTCCAGGGGGGAGCTATCAAAGCCAGGACAGCTGGGAAGTCGGCTACTCCCACTTACAGTTCCCCAGACTGGACAAATGCTCTTATTTAAAAGCAGCATCAGCTGAAGGTTCAAGGCTGTTTCTGGGTCCTAAATATGCCTTTGAAAATGATTCTCCAGACAGGTGGTTTCTGGGTCGGACAGTGGGAGCAGTTCCTGGTTCTTTATTCTTCTCTGTTGTTCATGCCCTAAAACGTCATCGGGTCCAAGCATCTTTATTAACCAGTTCTCTGGTGCTCAGAGGGATTGTCAATGGAAACCAGCTTTAGGAGTGCGCTGCCCCTGGGTGCCTGATCACCCAACCCATCCAACTCCCCTGGGAACCTGTCCTGTGCGTCCCTCTCCTAGTGCCCTCCAGTTCTTCCCGGGGCTGGGGGCATGAGCGGGGAGCCTTCCGCCTTCTAAAGGAGGGATCGGGGATCTCGCAGCTGCTCTGGGGTCTGGCATAACGGACATTAACTCGGTTACTCGCCTTTAACCGACTCTTGGGAGGAATTAAACACCGAGGCAGAAATCAAAAACCCAGGCCGAGGGGAAAGCTGCAGAAGCGGGCAGGTTGTCCAGACCAGCTCCTCTCGAGGAGGCCGACCGGCCACCGATACAGCTAGCGACTCCTTCCGTCAGTAAAAGAGCGCCCCCTCTCTCTCTCGTTTACTCTCTGTCCTATTCCCCTCTTTCTCTCTCTCCTCCTCTTTTCATCTCCTTCCTCCTGCACTCTTGCCCTCTCTCCCCCTTTCCAGATGCCGTCGCCGCCTCCTCTGCCCCTCCCCAGAGTCAGCCGGTTCTCAGAAATGCAGTGGCAGAGTTTGGACTCCCAGAGGACGCAGCTCCAGGAGCCAGTCTGCGTTCCTCGGGTTCCTGGTTCAAAACACCCCTGGGGGAAAGAACCAGAATTAATCCCCTAGGTTTTTTTGCAAAAAAATTCCAGTTTGTCCATCCGCCCCAGCTTCCGCCTCCAGTCCCAAATTCTAACCCCATAATGATTATCGACTAAATGTTGAGCAAGAATTTCAAGGACCTTCCTTTAGGTGCCTGCCAGGGTTTAGATATATTGCCTACATCTGATTTCATTTCTGTCTAACCAGGCAAGGGGAAAAAACACAACAGACTTGTTCAAAGCATGGCTGGGGAACAGCTCTCTTTAGGCGGGGTTTAAAAATGTGAACGGGGCCCTATATCCAGCCCTAAATCCTTCAGAGGTAGAAGGTTTTCTTCGCCGCTATAAGAGCTAGAAACTGAATCTCTCTTTAATAATATGCAAGATGAAATTCGGCAAAAACTGATAGGGGCAGGATTGTAAGGCCTGTATGACGCGCCACCGGATACCAGCCGAGCCTGGTTTCCAGAAATGCTAAACTTCAGAAAATGCCCCTCCAGATCAAAGTGCCACAGAGTTTGGAGTAAGGCAGCGCAAAGGGGCTGAATGTGACCAGGGTTCCCGTATTTTCCCCGCACTGGGCTCTGCCGTCAGTCAGATAAAATCCCTGTGGTCATACATCAGCTATCTTCACAGGCAGTTGGTTTCGCTTTTTAATACGTTCTTTCATTAAAATCTTCTCAATCTAGACACATCTCTAAAAAGGTTAGTCAGTAGCTCTGGGTCACACAGCTCCCAATCCTACTAAACATGCCCCGTGCAATGTCAACAGAGAGCAAACAGCAAAAGGCTGCTTGTTTAGAAATACTCACCCATCAGGTCTTTTGGGGATGAATGTACAATTATAGGCCAGACCTCCCATGGCCATTCGTTACTCAGGCAAACTTCCCGTTAGCTTCCCTGGGAGTTTCCCCGGAGAGTAATGGCGAGCAGGATTGGGCCCTGTTTCTTTCCTAAATTCAGAGGCTGAGAAACTGTCACCACACACACACACACACGTGGTTTTACAAGGTTTGTGGTTGAGCTGCTTCTTTATGGTGGGCTGTTTAACTTTGTTTTTAGCGTTTCAAATATTTCTTAAAAACGGTGGATAAACAGGATGGGACGCCATGCCAAACAGGTCAGCTAGAGGGCAGAGGGTGCTGTTGATATGCCTGTCTTCCAAATTCAACTAAACTCACTTCTTATGCCAAAGGCTACTTGTAGTCTCTGGGGGTTAGAACTCTTGTAGGACCATCTGTGGGTATATCTATATATGCGCGCAAGGTACATTTTAGATCTATCTGCCTGTGCGTTTATTAAATATGGTGCACCAAGGAAAACAGGTTTTTTTAATTAATTGTTTTACTGATGTTGTATGTATACGGCTGTATTATGGGGTGGGGATATATACACATAAATACTCTCTATGCGCCTATAGGACATGACTTGTTTTGTCGATTTACTGGCGAGTGGAAAACTGGTGTGTAAGAACGGAATCACCGAGCCACCCTGAGCTCGTACTAAAGGATCAATGTAGCAGCAGCCTACTGCCCAATTTGTCTGCAGCCGTTTCCAGCCTAATTCAAGATGCATTATCTTATTTAAAAGGGGCTATGGCAAGAAGTTGCAATTATCATTGACTCGGGTTACGGCAAATTCCATTATGCTGAGAAATGGGAAGAAAACAATGCCGTGAAAATGCGAATTGTCTTGCTAATCATGCGCGGAGTGCATGAATGCAGCTTGTGCTCTGTCTGCGAGCAAGAGCACCAGGCAGTTGCCAGTCCTTTTTAATGCTAGAGGCTAATCTTGATAAATGATGGGAATTAATTTCCTAGCTACAGCACCAGGTTCATCTTCATCGTCGCAAACGTTTGTATAATGTGCCGTGTCTGAGGGGCTTGGATGCCAAGTGAAATGCAGAGGACACCTCTCCATGGGCAAGGTGGTGCCAAAGTTTCTCTGTGGTGGGAAAAGCTAATGAAAGCTGAAAGATACTTAGCAACCTGAGGGCTGATAAATCAGGTGGGTGTGGACACCATCCTGTTGCACCAAATGTCACAGACGCACAGGACTTGGTTATAGGGGAATCTGAAATGCTCAATAACCAAACAATGGAAAAATTCGGTAGGTATCAGTGCCGAAAAGGATTTAAATGACGCTGTTGTCCTTTGATTTAAGAAACTGCTCATCCAATTCAGTTTCAGATTATCCAGGGGCAGACATATTCTTTCTCTCTTTCTCTCTCCAAACCAGCCCCAACATCTTGAAGCAATCAGCAGCTGAGAAGGGACTCGTCCCCCTGGCATCTCAGGTTAAAGAAGGAGGTCCAGGAAAATGTGGTAGAGCCATTACAAGAAACCCGAGATGCATTCATCAGGGACTCCAATTGCCATCGCATTAGGATTGATTAGAGATCAGCCAGTACCGTAATGACCCGGAAAGAGGGGCATCCAGGGATTATTAATATCAGCATTTTTTCTAAAAGGGGAATCTATATTACCAGGATGACTATTTGCGTGCAAATTCACCTGCGCAAAACAGGATAGTTGGTGAGCCGCACAAATTGTACCTCTAACTCCAACTAAAAACAAAAAGCCCCATGAAAACATACCTGAATATATAATAGCCTGGACGCCTTATAGGTGGTAAAGACAGAGGTCACAACGAAATAATGGACTATCTCCCAGCCTTGATCGTGTAGAACTCTTGTGGGCGGCCTCTGAGCGAGCAGGGCATCAACCCATGAATATAACGCCTCCCTGAAATCTACTAAAATACCGGTGCCGTGGGGGTGGGAGAATTTTAAAAAGTCCCCATTTCCTCGCTAGTGCTTGTGTTTGACCCGGCTGTCGGGGGAGTTGGCTGCTCTGCCGATCAGTCTGACCCTAAATATTGTGAAGATTTATTTTTTTGGTTTAAATCTCCGTTTTAAAATTAAAACCGAATCCCCGCCCCCCACCGATATTGATTAATGCAAAAAGCAGAACAAGTGAGGGATTCCAAAGAGAGCTGTACAAACAGCGATGGCCAGTCTGCGTCTCAGTGCTGTGCGCCAAAACAAATCAGCCCCTCATGGTCTCGGTTTAAATGCAGCTCACTGGATAATTAACTCCATCTTTCCAGCCCAACTTAACTGTTTATTTAGTGTCACCCTGTATTACCATCACTGGCACTTTCCTCTGAACAGGAGGAGCTGGAGGCTTTCACCTCCAAAAAGGAAATTCTTCTTAGCTTAGACAGATTCAGCATCCAGGATGTACATTAGTGCAAAAGAAAAGGGGGTGGGGGAACGTTTGATTGAGAACTCGGGAGAGAAAAAAAAGGCAAGGGGAGGATGCAAAGAAAAACGTATACAAACTTTGTCAGCCCGACTAAAGAAGAAAACGCGTGATCACCTCTAATCCTTTGAAAAATGTTCCGGTAACTATACAAAGAAAGAGCCCTTTGTATGTAACTATATCTTATGTGAATCATGTCAAACGCTGGTCTTTTGGGGGTGGTTGAAGTGGGGGGCACCCGAGAAAGACTGTCCTCTCTCTTGCTTTCCTGATCTGTTCTTTGGAGGTCCCAGTTCAGCGTCCCCCAATGCTTTGTATTTTCTTTGTCTGAACATTTCCAATCGAGGCGTTCAGAACCAACACGCGACCAGCAGAACTTTGTTTTCCTTCGCTTTTGTTGCAAACCCCAGGTACAATGGTCATAAAGCAGCATAAATCTGCACACACGCATCCCCGCGCTCCTTGCACTGCAATTTAAAGCCAAGGAAGAAGAATCCCAAACAACCCCCTTTCCACCCTTCAAACTCCTACAAACCTTCTCCCCACAAATTTCCCCTGATTGTTTTTCCTTGTGCTTGGGCTCTAATGCCACGAAGCGCATCCAGGACAAAGGGAGGCGATATTTTCTGAAGATAGACAAACCGGACAGATTTAAGAAGACGCTCCCTTGCCCTGCCCTTCCCAAGATGCCTGCTGACACCAACTTTGTTTTTACAGGTGTCTTGGGGCAATTACTAACAAGTAATTAAAGGTTCCATTGGTTTCCAGGCATCTTGGGCCAAGGGTTTCTATAGATAACAGCAAGTAATATGGAAAGAGTTCTGTCCTTTTTAATTTTTTTTTGTAAAAGAAAATACAAATCCTTATTGTTTAGAAATAAGCCAAGGAAACTGGCTGTCTCCCCTGTGCCTTGCAGCTGGGAAGGAGGGCTGCAGAGATCCGGTATCACGTTGCAGATTCTCACTAAAGATAACGAAATGTGATCTATTTTTCAGAACAGCAAGTGGATGGGAAAGAAACCCCTTACAACACAAAACTCATTTGCTAATGGCCTGGTTTTGTATTTCCCCATCTCAAGGTTCGGAAATCGCCCGAGTTGTGTTACTGCACTTCCAGTTCGCCCAGTCTAAAAAGCATATTTTATTCTCATTAGCTGGCCGGCTCCTCAAAATTCTGCTGCTGCCGTTGTTAGTTGTTATTGTTTTAATCTTTATGGTGCAGAGACTCGACGGAGCTGGGAGTTTTCTCATCAAATCAAGAACACAACCACAGATGTGCACGATATCCGTGGCCATTTTAATTTTACACTAATAAATTGTCGGAGTAAATCCATAAATAAAAAATGTACCCAAACTCTTCCCAAAACGCTGTGATATACGTGGCGCAGTTGCGTTCGAGCTTCTTAATTTTAAAGCGTATTCTAGTAACGCTGCGGATAACTAGAGCATAAATATCTTCTTATATAAGAGCACAAAATAATGGCCTGTTTAATATTAAACCTGTAAAGACATTTGATTTAAGGCCTTATTAAAATGTTGCAGTGGTCCCTTCTTCACTTGTCTTGCTTTTAAGAAAAAAATACTGTAGTCAAAGGCATATTCAATTATCCTTAACAATGATTTGTAAATAAAATATTTTGATAAACATTATCTACATTTTTTTTCCGAGGGAAAATGAAGGTTGTGGTCTGGAATTTGAAATGTTGCTCGTTTTCTTTCTACACAGGGTGAAAAAAAAACGATGAAGCCTACACTCAGTTTTGTTGTTATTTGGTTATTGACATCAAATCGTTTTGCTGGAACAATAAAACCCTTTCTGTGTGATTTTAAAAGGAGAACTCGGTTAGTGTGGTTTGTAAATTCATGTCATTTTACCTCTTTTAGTGGTTTTAAGTGAAAGATTTCCATTTTGGGAAAATTCGTCCCGGCCAATAATTAACATTCATAATAACTGGTTCTCTTATGCAAGATTAAAATAGTAGGTGGTACCTGCGTGAACAAGGCACTGGCCCCTCTCGGTATGGGATTTTTGATTACAAGGAAGAATAACCATTTTGGAATAGGAAAGGAAGGTTCTGGCGAAGCACTAAGCTCTTGTCAATTTCAGCTCAACCACTGGCCGCATCCGAAGAATTTGCTTATTCTTAACAATAGTAGTGTTTATTTGGTCAGACTTTGAACAATACACAACAGAGGGAGGCGGAGGAGAACAGAATATTGCCTTCAGATGGGAAGTATCTCCACCAGGTATAAATTTCCGTCTCTCTGCTCCTGTAGATTTAATTTGTCAGATCCCAACTCCTTGAAAAAATTACAACTTGTTTCCTTATTTAAAAATATTAGCCCCCAAAAAATCACTTAGCAAACTCGCGTTTGAACATGGAATTTCTATTCCAGGAGGCAATCACTGGAAGTTGCAACCTCATATATTATAATTCTGCGCACTTGCTCTAGACTTTAGGGTATTAGTTGATTTTAGAGCTGGGTTTAAGACTCCGTTCCGGTCCCCACACAGCTGCCTTGTCAATAAGGATCTGTTCCAAGTAGAGACATTCCTTCTGGCAGGACATTGCAGCTCTTTAAGACTTCATCTGAAACATCATAAGTACTAAAATAAAATGGCAAGGGAAAATTACCAGACACATGGTCATGGGATATAGAAGTGCCCTGACTCCAGTTTAGTAAGTAAAGCCATTGTATAGACGGTGGGGCAGTGGCTTATTTTAAATAGCTCACATAGCCATTATATATATATATAAAATAATCTAGGCATACATAAGTATCAACGTCTGCCTTCAGCGTGTTTCATTGTAGATGAGAACCCTGATTTCGGAAATGCCCAGTATATTGGGTTCACACACATACATATCTCGTTATGCGTTTTTAGATTATATATTTTTCTCTCTAAGACCTCTCCTACAACGATTTGTGTAAAACACGAAGGTTGTTGGCACTTAAGCAGAGGCAAATGTGCCATTCCAAATGACAGGGAGTAGGGAACTGCGGGCATCAGTGTACACAAACAATAAAATTGGTGTCACTACACTCTCATTTCTGTCAGCCACAAACCTTCCGCACTTCACTTTAAGCGTCTAAAGTCAAATAAATCTGAATGTATTTCGTGAGGAGAAACGGGTTTTTAAGAGCATCGCGATTGTGATTAGCACCCACTAAGTGAACTCATTCTTAAATCAAAAGCATTCTGAAGGGTACTTAAAATTCAGTTTTCTGCTTATCTAATCAAAGATAAATACAGTCATAAAGACACTCTCTTCCCACCATTCTGCTTCCCTTATCTCTGCTTATTGTTCTTATCGCCTACCCTGTCCCCTGCTACTGACAATAGATTATCTTTGTTTAGGGAGGCTAATTGTTTTCAAAATCTTTTTTGAATAATACCTGCTTTTGAACAAGGTGTGCAAATGAGGATTAGGATAATTAAAGCGCCGTTTGTTTGTACAAAATACTCTGCGTGCACACACACAAAAGAAGATGACTATTTCAGAAACTCCTTTAATTTCTACTAAACTTGGGGACGCAAATTCATTACTCCACGCCGAAGGCACAATAACAAAAAGTGATGCTTCTTTACTTCTTCTTCTTCTACAGCATCCTATACTTGGGGGCTAGGTCCAAATCACAACTACACCGTTGTTAGATGGATTATTGTATTTGACTAATTCGAACTCAGATCTGCTTCTGTCTAAACGCTTTGCCCCTCTCCTCCTCCCCCCAAAAAGCAGCGCTTTCCGTTTTGCCAGTGCCTGCCTGCAAAGCAATTCATGGCGAAGACACTTTGAATGAGGGCCTTGGAAATGCTTCCAACCCCCACCCCTTCACACACACCCCCACCTCCCATCCAGCCCTCCTGTCCTCCCACCCAAAGTTATGGCTCTCCTTTATTATTTATCATGCTCCAGAAGCTATTCATCAAGCCGTTATTTATTCATTCCTAACATTAAGGTAATTAAATATGAGCTCACATGGAAGGAGCTGAGAGGGACCAGGAGGTGGGGGAGGGGACTTTTTTTAAGGGCTGTAATAATTGATTTGTGCAGAGATGAGCCCCCGCTCCCCTTAGGTGACACTTGAGACGGGGCTCATGTTGCAGGGCCCTGACGTGTCTCCCCTCCCGGGACGGCGCGCGGCTCCCCTCCCGGGCTCTCTCCCACACGCTCAGCCACTCACTCATCAGACAGCAGCGGCGGCGGCAGCAGCAGCAGCAGCTCGGCTCGCGGGCCCGGCCTCCCCGGCTCAGCCCGGCTGCCTTGCAGGCCGCGCGCCTCTGGCAGAGCCTCCGATAGGCGCGCGGGGGCGTCCAATCAGCGCGGCCCGGCCGCTCGGGCGCTTTAAGCCTGGCTGCGGTGGACGAGCCACAAAGTTCCCCCAGCAACAATCCGAGCATCCCACCCCCCGCTCGCGCCCAGGCCGGGCCTCCGCGCGCCCCCCGCCGCGCCGCCGCCGCCGCCGCCGCACCTGGGAGCGCCCGGCCTCGCGCCGGCTTCTCACCTGGTGGCCGCTCCGGAGGGAGCCGTCCCGCCGCCGCTGCTCCCCAGCCGGGACCTTCGGCCGAGCCCCAGCCATGTCCATGCTGCCGTCCTTCGGCTTCACGCAGGAGCAAGTGGCCTGCGTGTGCGAGGTGCTCCAGCAAGGGGGGAACCTGGAGCGGCTGGGCCGGTTCCTCTGGTCCCTGCCGGCCTGCGACCACCTGCACAAGAACGAGAGCGTCCTCAAAGCCAAGGCGGTGGTGGCCTTCCACCGGGGCAACTTCCGCGAGCTCTACAAGATCCTGGAGAGCCACCAGTTCTCGCCCCACAATCACCCCAAGCTGCAGCAGCTCTGGCTCAAGGCGCACTACGTGGAAGCCGAGAAGCTGCGGGGCAGACCCCTGGGCGCCGTGGGCAAGTACCGGGTGCGCCGAAAATTCCCCCTGCCCAGGACCATCTGGGATGGCGAGGAGACCAGCTACTGCTTCAAGGAGAAGTCCCGGGGCGTGCTGAGGGAGTGGTACGCGCACAACCCCTACCCCTCGCCCCGGGAGAAAAGGGAGCTGGCCGAGGCCACCGGCCTCACCACCACCCAGGTCAGCAACTGGTTTAAAAACAGGAGGCAGCGGGACAGAGCAGCAGAGGCGAAGGAAAGGTACTTGCCCCGGCGTTTCTCTCTCTTTTTTTTTTTACTCTCCTGCCGTGCGCTTTGTAGGGCAGGTTGGGGCCGCGTGGATCTGTGCGGGGGGAGCCAGCCAGAACGCTCCCGCACTTGGATTTAGCTGATGAACGAGAATTAGTCGCAGGGTTTTTTATGGGGGGGACAGGCGGGCGGAAGTTGGGGTGTCTGTGTCAGTTCGCTTATAGCGCGAGTGAATAGCCGAAATCGTGATCCCCATTGGGGATCCTGCCCCGGCACCCCGCAAAGCTCCGTCTATCCTGCCCCGTCACCCCGCAAAGCTCCAGGCGGCGGTGGGGGGTATTTTTACTGCAGGAGGGTGAGTGGAGACACAACAAACGGGAAAGGGTGGCCAGTAGCTCCCCAGAAGGGAAAGGTGATCCTCCCTCTGGCTGAGGCTCTGCCCGGCGGTGCTTTAGGGGGAGATGGTGCCAGGCTGGGGATCTTGTGCCTCTGGCATTGAGAACAATGTTCGGGGAAGAATAAACTCGCCTAGGCTGCGCGCTAACCCGCCAGATCACTCCCTTGGAGTCACTTTTTAAAAGCAAAAGCTGGGTTTCATTTCCCCTTGAAATTACAGGCAGGAGAAAAACGGGTTCCGTATTTTTCGCGCAGAAGGCTGGGACGCGATTTTTAGAAGGCAATGAGGCGCCCTCTGAAAAATCATCGCTCGCCCTCCTCGCATCCGGACCTATTCGGCTTCTCCCCAGCCCCACCTGCCTGACGCCAATGGTTAAATACACTTCTAGCTGACTTCTGGAGACAGCTTTGTCACTCTTGCCTTTTGTTTCATCCCTTACCGCCTGAGCGGCGGAATGGGACTCAGGGAAGTTTGTGGCAGGCAGAACAACCAGGGAGGTAAATAAATAAGAGCGAGGCATTAAGGAGAGAGCGTTTGATTCTCTACCGTTTATTCATCCCCTCGTCTCTCGGGCCTTGGGGTTGCACTGTGGCTGGGGAGTGCAGCTCGGGGTCCGGAAGAGAACGAGAAATCCCAGAGGTTGCAGCCCAGAGTTTATGAAATTAACCAGGAGTGAGTCAGGGCTGAGACACTTTCAACCGCACACATAGATCTGGGGGGCGGGGGGGGGGTAACAGAAGCTCGAGGACCTCCTTGGGAGGGAAGGGGGTTCACCGAGCTCTGTGTGAATCGGCTCGGAACCACGCCTGCGGTTCCAGACGGATTTCAGTTCCAGCAAGGAGCATGTTATGAAACCAGGCCTCTGGCTCCCTCCCTTCTAGCAGAAGGAGACGGGTGCACGTCCTGCTCCCGCACTAATCTCTCTACCTGCCTGCTTGGTTCAATCCCAAATCCGCCTTATCACCAGCGGGTTTAGAAGGCTTTCGAAATATTTGACCAGCCACGCTAAGAGCCGTTTTTAATTTTAAAAAGCCCTTGTCCTCACCTAAGTGAACATGCACATCAGTTACACGAGCTGTCTAAATAGGCCCAACACGGCAGCTCCCGCGATGAATCCGGGATTAAAAAAAGCAAACGCTTCTCTTGGTGTTTTTGAATCTCGGGGTAGGGTTTTATTTATTTATTTGTGAATAGGTTTTGTTCAAAACAGTTGTTTGTTGCGAGGTAACGCCCGCACAATGAGACACGGTCGTTTACTAGAGGGGATTTGATAGTAGTTTCTCTGTAGTTTGGGGAACACGCTACGCTGATACATTGATGATGAATTGCTAGTTTCCCTCGAGGCATGGCACGCCGAAAGAAATGGCACATCCACTGATTTTTTTCATGCCTCTTTTGAGCAGAATACAAATGGAGTCTCGCTTTAAGTTGATAAGTAGAGATGTCCCTGCTTTGTAACAAACAGGATGCATTCTCTTTTTCTTAGGGAGAACACTGAAAACAACAACACGTCCACCAACAAACCCAACCAGCTCTCTCCCTTGGATGGGGGTAAACCGCTTATGTCCAGCTCCGAAGAAGAATTCTCCCCCCCACAAAGTCCAGATCAGAACTCAGTCCTTCTATTACAGGGAAACCTCAGCCATGCCAGGAGCTCCAACTATTCCCTGACCGGCTTAACTGCCTCTCAGACCAGCCACAGCCTTCAGGACTCCCTGCTAGGACCCCTCACCTCGAGCTTGGTAGACCTCGGCTCCTAAAACAGGAGCAAGCAGCCGTTAAAGCAATGGAAACGGAGGTTTACCGCGGCGATAAGACACTCGATTGTAAATACAGGACAGGACACGATTTTACAGCTTATCTGGTGATTCTTAACACGACTTTAAACTCTCTTTTAAATCGCTCCCAAGAAGCCTCCTCTCCTCTCCTATCTAACGCGCTTACAGCTTTCCCATTCTTTTTCTCCAAGCAGCCAAATGAAGAAAACGGCGGTTCCCTGAGATTTTTCTCTCACGATGTTCCTTCGAATTCAATTAATTTTTTTTTACCAGCAGGAATTACAAAATAACCGGATTCGATTCAGTTCGAAACAAAGTGACGAAGATCCGATCTGTCACGTAGAGAGAGAAAAAAAAGAGATTGATGAAGAGTCTTTCTATAGTTGGGGAAATTTATTCTCAGTTGAATTCTTAAGAACCCAGGGCGGATAATCTACAAGGCCTTTTATTTGGGAGGGAAGTGGGAGGGGAAGTGAAGTTTACATTTTTCACAATTCGTGTTAACAAAAGATTTCGGTGTAGATTAAATTTTAAAAGATGCAGTATTAGAATAAAAACCAGTGCCTATGTCTTAAAGCAGAAATACGAGGCAATGAGCTAGAGGAACTTCAATGACCATTAATAGAGCAAACATTCTTCTTCTTTTTTTTTTTGTGGTGAACTTTCGAAATGCATCAATGTGACTTAAACTAAAAATAATAATAAAAAGAATAAATACGGCTTCCTCTGAACAATATTACTTATTATACCCTGACAACTTTCATGGCAATATTGCATACTCTTGTTAGCTTGCCCCTTGCCCTCACGCCAGAGTTTGTCTTGCAAAAGGATGCAGAGCTGGAAGTTGGAGTATTTGTTACTAAAATTAGCATGTGCTTTCAGCTTTCTTTTCTATTGTACCTAAACAAGCCTAAATTAAATAACAATAATTCATAGAATATAAAGAGTATGATTTTATTTGAAAAAGTGAGTTCTGTCTTCTTCTTCCAGGCTAGTTCTGTTTTCATTGCAAATGGTTTAACTATTTCCTTTGCTGCGGGGTATTTTAGGCATAAAAACAAGGCAACAGGGCTATCTCAAAGCACTAGGTTGGTCCCACGCTGAATAGCTGCTTTTTAAATTTTTTTGTTCAATATTTATTTTTTAGAAGCATTGTTTATCCACTAGCTGTTTTCAGACACGTTCATCGTTATCTCGATCCGTCAGGGTTAACAGTCTTGCTGACAAGAGCATGATGAAAGGACCACACTGCATTTAATCGTAAGAAAAGGAAAACAACAATAAAAATAACCCCTTACGTTATTAGCTTATATTGGAATGCAAACTGGATGCGTGGGCAACCTCTTGCTGCCAGAAAAAGGACAGAATTATTAATAGCAATAAATTTGGGGTATTACAGGATAAACCTCTTGTAGCTTCTGACTTCTGCTTAAAAATGAGCAGGCTAAATGAACTATTCAAAACCAACACGCGAAGCTCGCTTGTGCTGCTCACGGAGGACAGGGTGTTTCTCCCAATGAAAGGCGTATCCTTCAAAAGCTCAGTTTTCCTTCACTGGCGAATTTGTCTCGCTTTGAGCTGAAGTGTTCTGCGTTTATCCACGAAGGGCCCGATCCTACAGTTCGTAGCCGTCCTACTCAAACCAATGAGAGTTTTGCCCGTGAGGCGGGCCCCTTATAGAGCTGTTTGGCCTGAGTAAGGAAGCCAGGATCGGGCACTTCTTGGAACAGGAGCAATGCCAGGCAGAAACCGGGCTGCTGCGTTTCAGTCAGTGAGTGACAACACGGGCCCTCGGGCTGCTGACGGGAAAGCGCCGCTTTCCCTGGGCTGGGAGTTTGAATCCCCATTTTTCTCTGGCTCTTTAGCTCTTCCTCTGTTCACTTGGGTTTAGCGCTAATGATCCCAATCTCCCCTGTTAGTGTTTTGGATCATTAAGTATGTGTTTATTTAAGTCACTGCAGTGTTTACCCTCCAGGTCTTGGGCCATGGAGAAATGTCACCCTCTGCAGGAAGGTCTTTTCAGGAGGGATCTCTCCGCATTCTTCACATTCACTCCAAAAAACAAACAGGCTGCCTAAAGATAGCTCCCAATGACCCAGACAGCGCTTCAAAGCGCACCGCGGAAATCTCCCCTGCAAACCAGGAAGGACAACTCACTTCCATTTCTGACACAGCTCCCTCCGGCCCGCTGATTTAGGGCCAGATTCTGCTGTGGTTAGCACACCGATGTAAATGCCCAGCCGGATGGAGTTATACTCCGGTTTGACATCGCAAGCTACATTACAAAGCTAGTGGGTTGTGGGTTTTTGTTTTGTTTTGTTTTGTTTTTGCACCTCAGTACAAACCACTACAACCCTCCATGGTGCCCTGGTCCTGTAAACTGCAGGGTAGAATCAGGACACATTGAAATGGCACAGATATTGGAAAAACTACGGCGATTCTTGCTTTTAAACCCAACCAGACAGCTTTGCGCACCAGCCCTACGCTTGGTGCAAGCTCCTAGGTGCACACAGCCAATTATCAATCCGACGCCTTTCCCAGGGTTTAGTTGCCAGCCAACTCTGGCCTGGTGAAATTCACCCTTGGAATTGCTGCCGTCTTCTCTTTCACACAGACCAGGCTGTTCACAAGTACCGAGCAAGGCTGAAACAGAATAGCTACAAGGATTACACTTCACATTTCCATCTTTCGTTTAGAATATTTTGGTTCAACGCTGTCTCATTAGATGATAGCGTAGAACCATAACGATGATATTTATAATCAGCAATAATTATTGGACGGTCTTTTATGGAAACATCCCAGTCACCTTTGCAAAGTAAAACGTAGTGTCTGTGTGTGTGTGTGGGGGGGAATAAAGGAAAACAAAGAGCAAATTAATAGCTAGAGGAGCCATCCTCACCCACCTTCTCGCTCCCTCTTTTGGCTAGACATCAACAGCTGCAGGCCTTCCTAAATGTGCCAAAGAAACGGGTCAACACTTTCTTATTTCCCTTCATAAAGTGCCCCATTCCACTATTCCCAGTTCTAGGGTGACCAGATGTCCCAATTTTATAGGGACAGTTCTGATTTTTGGGTCTTTCTCTTATATAGGCTCCTATTACACCCCATCCCCTGTCCTGATTTTTCACACTTGTTGTCTGGTCACCCTACCCAGTTCTGACCCCACAGCGGTTTATTGGAATATGCTCCGAGTGACTGGAGCGCTCTGGCGTCTGATCTGACAGCCAGGCCCAGCAGGTTTGTGGAGCCTCGCCGGGGAAAGGGGTGTAGCTCCTGGGGTACAGTTTTAGACTGAAGTGTGTCCAGCCAGTTCATAGGATCCAGCAAAACAGGGATTGCGCTGATCAGTTTGGAAGGAGGCAGAGTTGGGCGAGAGCAGACAGAAAATTACACACAAACCTGTATGCGCGGGAGTCGACTCTGTGCCTCTCTCGGGAGATTGGAGCCTTTAAGCAGAATGTGAATCCTGGGCTGTGTTGGAGGGGATAGCTGGGACGACCATCCCATTTGCTCATCGGTAGATGACGATGCATTTTTATTGATTGGGGCGTAATGCGGATTTCAGAGACACCTGCCTTAATGTGCGGTAACGCCAGTGAAATCCGCGCAACTGACACCAGGCCCCCCGGCGCTTTACACAATAAATACCCCTCCAGGCCTGTCCCGGAACCGTTCCCAGTTGCAGTTAGGGGATTTATGCAAGAGCCAGGCCAGTTTTCAGCGCTGCGCTTATAAAATCCGCAGCAACTTCTGCGGCTGGAGAAGAGACGCCCCCCCCCTTCCTTCCAGGGAAATAGCTGTTAGAAGCTGGGGTGCACCTGTCCTCGGTACCCCAGCCGACCAGCCACCCCCCCGCCCATCGCAGTTACTGCTGGCGGCTCGGCCTTGCCGGGCTTTGTTGCCCGGGGCCTGGTGGTGTTACAGGGACAACGGTAGGGTTTCACTGCGGACACAGAGAGATGGGCCGGTTTGTACTTTCGCTTAATTCGGACTAAACCAAAGCCTGCCAGCCTGGCGGAGGCAGAGCTCCAGGTGAAGTCGGGAGACAGCGCCGCAGGGGTTCCCCTTTAATTCAAACGGCTTGGATCGGATCAGGATTTTCCTGCCCGTCCCGTCTGCTGTTCGGGGCTTAGCTGTGGGATCTTGCAATGCGCGTTTCTCCTAGACCTGTGGGGGCTTCGCCCTGGCCGGGGAGCTCAGGACGGGGGCTAATAGTGTATGTGGAAGGTGGGGTGGAGGGCTGACTTCACTACCTAGGATTGCAGCCCTCGGACCGGCTGCCCCTTCTCCTGCACTCGGAGCTGCCCTGGCTCCGTGTGTCCAGGCGGGGCGAGTCCAGGGGACGGTTCCGCTGGAGGAGCTAGAGAGCGGGCCGAGCCAGCTCGGGGCGCCGTGCGAACGTGGGGGCAGCCAGGCCCTGCCCCGTCTTCCCTGCCAGGGGGGCTGGGCCGGGCCACGGCCTTCACCTCCCTGCAGCCCGAGAACTGGGCGCTAAGGCAGGGGCAGTGGCGGGCCTGGGGGCCAGGCTGGCTCTGACATGGGCGCACCCCGGGATGCTGCAAACCAGCCACGCGGCGAGCTCTCCTAGGGCTGGGCTGGGCCCCCGCGACGGCGACCTCACCGCCGCTGGCAGGGCATAGGGGCTAAGGGGGGGCACGAACGGGCAGGCCGGGTACGGCACTAGCCAGTCTCCTCTGAAACGCCAGCCGGGCAAGGGAATGACCCGGGCCTGCAGCCCGGAGGGAGCCCAGCTGCCCGGGCCCACTCTGTGCCAGCCGAGTTCCCGCAGGTGGCTGCTTGTGCCACCCCTTGGGGCGCGTTCAGTCTATGCGGGACTCGGCTTGGGGACTCCCGGCCGTCTTGGAGCGCTAATGGGGCGGAGGGGGGACAGCTGGGGCGCCCCTTTCCCGGTGCCCGCAGTACAGCGGGTTTAGCTCGGCTGCCTAACCCGAGGTAAAGCTACAAGCGCCTTGTCTTCGCACGGATGGTGGGTCAGGTTACCCCCTTCCCCAGTGAAGACGCGGCCTAAGTCCCCTGGGAGAAAAGCTTTGGGTCCCAGCGGCCGTGGTTCTCCCTGCGCCCGGGAGCCCTCTGCAGGGAGGCCGCGCGGGCGGGACCGCTGCGGGCTCCGCTCTGTTCCCAGTGTAATTCTGGGCTCCTCAGAGATGGGTGACAATAATGACCCCATCCATCCACCCATCCTCCTGCCCTGCCTCCAGCCTCTGCCAGAGACTCGGGTCCCGCAAGGCTGCCCTGGGGGGGGGGGGGGGGGGAGGGAGGGAGTCGGCCGGAGTTTGGGGGAAGTGGGTTTATTCGGGCACCGAGGATCGGGCTGTGCAGTCTTGGGGGCAGGGTGGCTTTCCGTGGCTGGCTCCCCAAGCTCTGGGGCTGACGGGCTGTAGCTTTACCCCACTCCCCGAGGGAGCTCAGGGGCTTCCTCTCTCGCAGCCCCGATTTGGACAGACAGAGGGGCCCGATCCCGCTCCCCGTGTAGCCAGTGGCAAAATTCCTAGTGCCGTCAATGGGGCCAGGATCGGGCCCAGGGACTCCCGGGGATTTCTTATTTGCACCGGTGGCCGCCCGAAACCCGCTCGCCCTCTCCCGGCCCGCCCTGCCAGCAGCCCCCTTACCGCGCTTAATACAATGGGTCGTGGCACGAAAATCCAAACACGGGGAATCCGTTTAAAGTAACCACTATCTACGCAGCCTGGGCACCCCAAAAGCGAGATGTTGGGAAAACGTGGCATAAACCGTACGTGCGATTGGATGTGAGCCGCTGCCAGTTGGAAAATATTTAATCGGGGGAGATCCTGGCCAAGCGACTGGGCAATATTTAAAGAACAAAATACTGGGTAACGCTGTGTCTGTCTATAAACTACACCCCCAACTTGCTAAAACGTGGATTTTCTATATAATCAACGCGTTCCTATTTATATCATCAACGGGTTCCTATTTAAGATGTGGGTATACACTTCTATAGATAGCGACTGCTTAAAACCAATGATCCATCTACATCGGGGAACGAAACACCTCTAGCTGGATGAATACAATTTTTAAAACGATCATTTTCCTTCTTAGAAAAGTTGGGGGACACGAGCCAAGCCGGAAGAAGACCTTAAACAGCGCCCTGACATCACTGGGAAGCTCGAGGTTCGGAGGATTAGGCCCCATTGAAAGGGAAACCGAAGGAGAAGTTGCAAGCAGGTAGCTAAGGATGACCGATTAGTAGTTCTGGGAGACGGAGCATTGATTTTAAAGCAGATGCGCCCCTGAAATCAATTGGGATTTTAATTCAAACCCCACGGTCATCTAGGCTCCCATGGCTTTCCCCCTTGCCCCAGAGAGAGAAATCCCTTCCGCAGAGCTCCAGGGGCTTTTGATGGGATGGGAAAAATTCACCGGACCTGTTAGCCAAGAGACCCACGAAGCTGCACGAACGGCTTGGTCTCAGGCAGTGGCCACACACAAGCCAAGCGCGGACTCAGAGGGAGCCCGATCCTGGAGTCCTGCCCGAGGCTGGCCCAGGGACTCTGAGTAACGCAGCGGAGACACATGGGGAAGACAGGCCGGACGGCCCACTGAAATACACCTCCCGGTCCTTGCTTATTGTGCTTGGGGCAGTTTGGTGAGCTGGGTCTCACTCGAAGGAAAACACCCGTAGCGTGGAAAAGCAGGCAGACGCTAACCGATCGGGGCGGATTTCACCTTACCCGTGAGCTTTGGTTTTAAAATAAATCTTACTATCCAAACGCACGTCAAAAATCATTTGGGGGTGACAACCTTCCGCTCGGGTCACTGCAATCTGACAATCCTCGAAACCCAAGTCAGGACACAGGGTCCCACCATGTCTCCCCCGTCTCCCCCCGCGGTTATATAGGGACTGAGCATCCCCACGCGGATAGACAGGTTTTAGCCCGGTTTCAACTAGCTCGAAAGGAGTCAATTTCCCTGCAATGGAGCTCAGCCCGTCCAGTTGCCTGGCTTCTTCCGCGCAATATTTTACAGGAGTGTTGACTCTTAGTGTACAGCCATAAACACCGCCGCAGTCCATAGGGGACCCCTTGCTGTCTGTTCCAATCCAGACAAGCATCGGTTTCTAGCAACCCAGGCTCGATCACCATGCACAGACTGAGACTGGCTGCAAAACCACGCCGGTGAATTGTCAGTCCCCGGCTTGGATTCCGTTCTGTAGAAACTTTAGGTCGCCCAATCTATTTGCCACCTCGCTTTCTTTCGATTGGTGTGACTTGCGGCAGAAGCGCCTGCAAAACACAGGGTTTTTAAAAGGGCAACGAAACGCTGATTGACGGTTTGGGGGCCCAATCCCCCTGCACCCCCCACTAAAGCCAATGGGAGCTTCCTTTGACAAAGGAGGGCAGAAATAAGTGAACAGTCCTCAATTAAAGAAAAAATCAAGGGGTCTTAACATTTATGGAACGAAGAAGTAATTCAACATTTAAGCAGATGAAGTCTTGCCCCCCGTAGGTATTCTATACGCCCTACAGATGCTGGGTAAACATGATATGCTGCCTTCTAAAGCCAGGTTCTTGATTTGGATGCTGTATTGCCCAGGGCTTTAGGTCTGCACAAATAGTTAGTCTAGGGAAATCAGTGAGGGGAATCTATAACCAATGGCTATTTTCAAAATAAACAGACTAGTGCTTCACATAGAAAGCAGGATTGTCTTACATACAGTCTATCTCCTGCCCCCGGCTTAGAAAAACCCTCCTGTTCCAAACCTCCAGGCAAAGAATGACAGTATAGCTCTCACCACGCTGCTCTTTCAAAAGACAGTCTTTGATTCGAGGCCCCTAGATGTTGCAGCTCACTCAGTATTGGAAATATTTGCCATTCAGCTAGGAAACACACCCACACCCACACACACCCCACTAGAAGAGGTTCAAATGTGAGATTTGCACAGCTAGAATCTATTTGCAAGCAAGTTCAAGATTCAGCCACAGTTCGCAGCTCATAATACAAAATAAAATACCTAAAAACCTACTGACAGTCCCCAAAGAACAACTCTTATGATGAGAATTACTTAACAAAATACCCCAGGATTTGGGGTTACAGAAGAATGAAAGAGGTACAAGAAGTTCAGCTGAGATGAGCCATTGCTAAAAGGACATTGGATGATATTTTAATTAATTAATTTTATTATAGAAAAGAGATATGGCTGATATTGGGGAAAATCATTAAAATAAGCCCCCCTTTACTTAGAGAAAAGATTTTGTAATTATTTCCCAACTACCTTGAAACAGAGACAGGTATGAATAGGGGCAGCCATGCCAGGGAGCAGAGGCAGAGGCAAATAGGGGCTGACAGGCCAGGGAGAAGATTGTTCCCTCTTTTATTTCCACACCACTTCACTTGGCTACAGTCTGCAATTTTTAGCTAGCTCCTGTCCACACACTGAAGTCCCAGTAAGGCCACAACCACCTAGAATGTATTGTTTTCTCACCTTGCGCTTCTTTGTTTTTCTACAGGCAAGAAGGAGTTAATTTGATTTTTTTAAAACAGATTTCACACTGTGTGTGGGTCAGCCAAAAAGGAGAGGAAATGGAGAACAGCAAAATGATTAATTCTACCTGCTTTTCCCATGAGTGATCACCTGCTTTAGGGGTCATGAATAGCAGGTAGCTCTCTCAGTCTCCAGCTCTGAGAGGCTCATTTGTTTGGTGACAGCTGAGTGACAAGACCTGAAACCTGAGCTCTCAACTTTGCCTGATGTGTGGATAAAACCCTGGATGTTCCCTCAAACATTTCAGGAAATGAAAGTTGTAATGTGATCCCTTTTGCGCCCACATCTCCCCCAGCAAACACAAAAGCTCAAAGGAACCTGCTCAGATTAAATTCAGCCTGGAGATGATGGAAGGAAAATGGAGAGCAGGCTGAGAAAGCTGGAGCTGGCAGGCTTTTCTTCAGCACTTATTGGAAATGTCTGTCCAAGCAGGGATTTAGAAAGGTCACCCATTTCACAAGTGCTTCTTCCTCCTGCAGAAGCATACCTTGCTGCCTGGATTAAAATGGCAACCTCTCTTCCAGCTATACTAGCAAAGGCTTTGCGGGGTTGTATGTTCAGAGCCGTGAGCATGAAACTCAGTATATGAAAACAAACCCCAAACCCACCACCCTCATTTCATATACTGGGTCCCGGTAATCAATCATTCATATTCTAAACCACACCACTATATTTTAATCATACTTAGCACTGACTGTGTTCAGAAAATGTTGCCATTATTAACTAATAAATCCTCAGGAAAGCTCTGTGAGGTAGGGAGGTATTAGTATCTCACTTAGCATAAGGCCAGAATTTTCAAACCTGGCTGCCTAACTTCATATTTCGGCACCTACTTAAGAACAGGATTTTCAGAAGTGCTGAGCATTGATGACAATGGCAGATACACGTGCGCTACACCGGGGAAAATCAGGCCTTTTTATTGAGGTGTCTGCATATGGATTTAGGAGCCTTGTTTTAGCCCCCCAAATTTGAGAACGTTGGCCTTATTGACTTGCTCAAGATCACACAGGGAGTGAGTGCCAGAGCCAGGATTAGAAACCTCTGAACTTCCTCCTTTGGGTTTAATTCATTAGATCATGATCCCTTTAAAGAGACATTCAGGGGTTGCTTGGAGTATTGCCCATTTAAAAAATAAGTTATTTTATATTGAAAACTGTGGGACGCTGCAAACCAACACAGAAAACATCGCACAAACACCCATGAAACCTCTTCATTGCACAGATCTTAGGTCCTTATTCTCTACTGCATACTCCATCTTTGTGACAGTGTTACTGCACCCAATGGGAGCAGGATTAGCAGTGTAACTCCACTGGACTTGCTACCTAGGCTCTCTTTACTTATAATGCATCACCAGCTTTGTATCTGAAGACTGAATTGCACAGGATAGTTTTGTCTCAGGCTCATACCTTGTGTCTCTGGTTTTGCTTGTTATGTAGACATGTCTATCTGAAAGCAGCATCTCACACATCTTCCCAAATTTTGCCATCTTTCAAAATTCACTTTGAATCTGCATATTGTGTGCAGCCACATGGATACCAATAGGAATAGCACAGATATCCATGGCAGTATATGGCCACCCTAAGAGCAGAAGTAAATCTCAGAGGGCCAGACGCTGATACCTTTACTTCAGTTCATAGAATCTCAGGGTTGGAAGGGACCTCAGGAGGTCATCTAGTCCAACTCCCTGCTCAAAGCAGGACCAATCCCCAGACAAATTTTTGCCCCAGACCTCTAAATGGCCCCCTTAAGGATTGAACTCACAACCCGGGGTTTAGCAGGCCAATGGTCAAACCACTGAGGAACCCAAAGAGATTTCTTATAAAGCACAGAGGCAGAATCTGGCTCTACAAGCAGCTTGGTTTGATCCAAAATGAGAAAAATAGCTGAAGTGCTGATATTCATGTGCTACCTTCGTTCCTAGCTGGACAGGGACACATTTTTGGCTATGGAAGTCATAGCTAACCTTTGATGGGATAATATGTGTTTTAGTCTTCTGACTAGCTAGGCATGATCTGTCAGTTTATCAATCTTTGCCCTTACTGGATACATTTAGTTTGGATTTAATGATACAACAAGGTTAAAACCCATCCATGCCTCTGGCCATGTTTGTTTTTCTTGCTGTCAAACCTGTATTGATGCTGTATTCCAATGATTATCCAGAAGTGTCAGAACCCTCCCTCTTTCACCCTAGTATCAGTCATTTACCATTCCCCCAAATTTAGATTGAGATTGAAGTCTCCCTGACGCATATAATCCCAATAGTAATTTTCAAGTTAAAGATACACATTTGGATTCATTATACTGTCTTGTTTTCACTTCCTGAAAAATTCACCTTAGGAACAATAGATTCTTGTCAATTTCTGTGTTAGTTCTTTATTTAAAATGCACCCACTCAGTGCACCAGGTTCATGTACAACATTTATGTCATCTAAACCAAAGCTTTCCATGCATGGTCTCAGGCCAATGGTGATTTTGGTGGAAAATGTAAAGAAAATCCCCTTAACATATTCTGAGTCATGCAAGAGTGGGGGGAAAAACACACTTTTTCATCTTAAGAAAATGGTGAGGTTTTTTTTATAAAAATTTTTGCTCACTAATAATAATTCACTTTTCATCAGTAGGTATGAAAGTGCTGTACAACGTAGCATTATCCCCATTTTACAGATGGGAAAACCAAGACACAGAGATGAAGGCATCTTCCCCATGTCATAAATTAGCAGAGGCCAGTGGCAGAGCTGGGAATAGCACCCAGGTCTCCTGAGTCCCAGTCCAGTGTGCTATCCCCTAGCCTGCACTGCCTCTGCTAATTTAAATAATAAAGTGTATTTTATGGTGTTATATTATTCCCAGTAATACAACCCAAAACCACTGGAACAAAAAATTCCATAGAGGTTTGTGGCTAATACTCCCTGAAGAAATGAAGATATGAGTGAGTTACTGCTCTCCATTCCCCTCCTGCCTCTTTCCCAAGTCCGGGTAACTAGGTAAAGGGGGAGGTGTTAAAAACTGGCCTTTACAGAGCAAAATAACTTGTTTAAATTAGAGGAGTATTTTGGAATGGGTGCTTCAGGGAGGCCTGGGTAGGGGCCAAACTCCAGCACATCAATCAAGAAAGAAGTCCCAGAGCTTACCAAAAAGGCTGCCCGCTGGCTCCAGTTCATTTCAGACAGGGCTGGCTCCAGGCACCAGCTTAACGAGCAGGTGCTTGGGGCGGCCAAGGGAGAGGGGCGGCACCTGCGGCAATTCGGGGGCAGCAGGTCCCTCACTCCCTCTAGGAGCGAAGGACCTGCCGCTGAACTGCCGCCGCCGATCGCGACTTTTTTTTTTGCTTGGGGCGGCAGAAATGCTGGAGCCGGCCCTGATTTCAGATAACAAATATGATACCGTCCTCCTGGATCTGATTGGCACCTCCTATATCACTGTTTTACAGATGCAGGGTGAATGAAAACACAGCACAAGAGCCAATATCTTGGCTATACCATCTTTGGCAGCGATTGACGATGCCAATGAG
Organism: Trachemys scripta elegans; assembly: GCF_013100865.1. Classification (NCBI taxonomy): domain Eukaryota; kingdom Metazoa; phylum Chordata; order Testudines; family Emydidae; genus Trachemys; species Trachemys scripta. The sequence continues at coordinate 13,974,390 of NC_048301.1, read as the reverse complement.
ACTTCAATTCTGTGCTTGTTGGTTCCCCCTGCACCGACAGAGCAGAACTAACGGATTGGGTGCTTGGCCAAAGCTGGGAGCACAGTGTTATATTTTCCATCTGAAATGAAGTGAAACTGAAGCTGAAATGAACTTCCTTGACTTTCAACAGATTTTATGGTGCATGTAAATTGGAATTATGTTGTCATTTAAGTTGCCAAAACCTTTAAGGCTGAAAAACATAATACTACTTCCCCTAAAATATAAAATGGCTGTTATCTGAGCCTCGATCCTGCAAGAATCTCTGCATGCAGAAAGCCCCCTGGAGTTGATTTTTTATCAGGACTTTCCAAGGGCTCCAAGAAATGCCTTATAGTAAGAGACTTAAAACGCTCAATCTGTTTCTAGGTACCTACATGGGAAAGGGATTTCTGATAGTAAAGATCTCTTTAATCTAGCAGGACAAAAGCACGAGGACCGATGGTCAAATGAAAGATCCAATGGTCCAAAGATCTAATGGAAGCTGAAGATTCAGACTAGAAATAACACACACATTTTTAAGTGAGAGTAATTAACCACTGGAGCAATTTACCTAGGGACATGATGGATTCTCCATCAATTAAAGTTTTTAAGTCAAGACTGGATGTCTTTCTAAAATATATGCTGTAGCTCAAACAGACGTTATGGGCTTGAATCAGTGATTACTTGATGAAATTCTATGGCCTATGACATGCAGGAGGTCAGACTACTAGATGATCATAATCGCCCCTTCTGGTCTTAAAACAATTAATTTATGAATACAGAGTACCAATGTGAGGTGCTGATTATCCTCATCTCCCATTCATGTCAATGGGAGATGAGGGTTCTTCGTATCTCTCAAGACAGGACCCCTAGATTATGGGACCATTAGTAGAAGTAAGTCCTATGGCTTAGCAAAGCAATTCAGCATGTACTCAACTTTGAGGACATGCTGAAGTCCTACTAGAATCAGTGGGACTTAGAAACGTGCTCAGAGTTAAACAGGAGTTTGCATGCTTTGCAGAAGTGGGGCCTTTGCCTCAAGCAAGTGTTTTCAGGACTGGGCCATTAGGCCCAGTGCAGTCAACACGCCCAAAGATGGTAAACATGAGGAGCATCAGCAAATGCCTTAATCTGAAAGTGCTGAATATATTAATAACAACGAGCGTATGAAACTAACATTAACAATTGCTGTAACTAGCCAAAGGCAATGTCTTCATTTCTGCAATTACTGTTAGTTCCTCTCATCTTAACGGATGGGGGGAAGGATGCAATTTATACAGTAACCAAAGGGCACTAAAATGATATAACAATGTGAACCAAAGCTCAAGAGAGATCAAACACACTACAGCAGCTGTGACTGTCTGACCCTCCAACAGTGCAGTATGCCCAGGCGTCAGCAGACACCGCACCAGCATGTATAACACAACCGGCTGGGAGCCGTGTGCTCAGCACTATTATTAGTGACTGTCTATCATGCATTCCTCCTAACTTGAACTTGTGCTTCTGTTAAGGGGCTTTTTTTTTTTTTTAAGTGACCTTTTATCAGGGGAAATATCTAGACTCACAGGCCGGGGCTCTGTGATGCCCTCACTTAAGCCCCAATCCTGCAACATGACACACATGGGTGCCCTGTGCCCATGTGGAGCCCGGTTGACTGCATGCGCCGAGGGTCCATAACACATTGCAGGGTTGGGCCCTTGCTCCCTTGCCACCTCCCAGAATCCAGCCTTGGGACAAGGATGTAAACAAGGGCTGAATTTGTCCCCAGAGGACAATGAATGAAGGATTCAGAGTGGTATGTGAATGGCAGTATGGCTCCTCAGAGAGATTTGCTGCCAGGGAAGAGCTAGGGGCAGAGAGGGGCCCCCCACAGTTGCCCCAAAATCTCTGTGTTTTCTCAGCCAGTCTTGGGACATGTGCATGGTTAGAGGGTTTTTCCCAATGCCGTTTCCAGGGACCAGTAAAACCCATCTATGTGGCCTGGAGGGTGATCTGCTGCCTTAGTTTTTCCTCTTTCACCCATTGTTGCATGGGAGGAAATGAGTTAGGCGCTAAACACTGGAGGACTGATCCTGCCACACTGAAGTCAATGGGAGTCTAAAATTTGAAGCCCCCCTTAATCTTTTAGGGCCCATTTCTGCAGATGCCCCCAAAGCAAATGGGGAATTAGCAATGTTTTGAGATTCATATTTTGAGCAGGTAGCTATTCCTCCCTTATGCCCCTTCTCCTGCAGGATGATGTCCCCACAGCGAGGTGCTGGTGGCCTCCAAGGAAACTGTACATCCTGCCTTTGCAACTGGAGAGAGATGGCAGCCAGTTAGAAAGAGGAGCTTGCAGGTGGCCAAAATGGGTGTGCCAAGAATCGGGGGAATCCTAGCCATCCCGGAACACAGAACTTCCCATCATCACACACAAAGAAACAGCAGCAGGATTTGAAGCTCCATTATTAGCAGGAATCTGTGCGGGAGAACTCGCTAACAGCTCAGAGCTGAGGTCATCCATCATTTTTGCATCCTGCCTAGTGACCTATGAGGAAGGCTCGGTTACTCTAACAAGGAGCAGAGAATTACAGTTAAAACCATCTTCAGACATAGAACATGAAACTGGTTTTAGGAAAAAAATGAAGTCTTCCAAATACAGGCTCCAGTGATCTGCGCATATGTAACCCTATCCCAAAGGGCAATATCTCGGTGTACAATCTCAGCTGATATGATTGTTCTCAACTGAAAATCAAAACCACAAGGATACCAAACGGCTGAACCAGAGTCATATCGTCCATGTGACAAAGAAAGCACGTTCATGTGAAAAACACCATCGCATTGTGTTTCATAGAAACGGCTCTTGGCTGATTTAAAAATATTTTTAAAAATAACTAACTGTACCTACTCTGTGGATAAAGGATTCCAGTCACCTGGGCTATGAATCCGGCACCTTTCACGAGTGCTAAATTAATGAGACATTTTAAAAGCGAGAGCAACATAAATGCAATGTCTGCAAACAGCCCAAATCTGAAAGAGAGATGTTCATATTGAGTGAAATTAATCACGAACTAGAGAATCAGCACCGCCCTAAGAAGCACTGGGTTTAGAGGAGATGTTAGTGGTGTACAGGTCACAGCACGGGGGTGAAATTCCTTCGGACAGCTTAATTGCAAGTGTTTTCAAACTAGCCCCAAACTCCTTTATTTAGGGCCTTTTTATAATGATATCTGACAGGTGCCATGCAATTGACCTCACAAGCCTTGCTCACGGGCATGATCCTCACTCACACAAGCAGTCAATTGCTAAAAAGTTCTTACAGTGCTGCTTTTACAGTGCAGCCTATGATTAATGTACATATATTAAATGAGACTGCTCACCTGAATAAAGATTATTCAGATAAGATTATACAGATAAGAGTTTGCAGGGTTAGACGCTATGCTTGCAGTTGGGCCATATGCATCATTCCCGTACAGGGCTGCTGAGAGCGGGTTCAGGCCCTGGTGAAAAACATTTTTTGGGCCCCCCAACAAGGGTGGACCTGCTAAACAGGGTCGACGAGAGGGGGGGGAAGCCGGGCCCCAGACCCCCCAGCAAGGGCGGACCGGCTAAACAGGGCCGATGGGGGGGGGGGAGGGGGAAGCTGGGCCCCGGTATTTTGTACCGGCTCCCCTCCCCCCTCGTCGGTCCTGTTCCCGTATCCATCTTAGCTCAGAAAGTCCTGGAGGCCCCGATTCAGCACAATATAGAACCATATGCTTAAACTGAAGCATGTGATTATGTGCTTTGCTGAATCAGGCCCTTTGTGATTTGAATGTCAGATAATTTCTTTTCAATTTTCTAAACAAATTCTAGTTATAAAATTGGTTGGGGGGGCAGAAGTGTGGCAGGGAGCTTTGTGGTTGTGCCCCCCAGAATGTCTGATGCTCATCCCCCTTCAAGCTGAATGCTCATTGGAGGCCGCAGATCCCATGCTTTGGGACAGAACTGGGCAAATGCCACAAAACACTTCCCAGGAGTATTCACATAGCAACGGTGTCCCTGTTCCTGTCAGCAAGCAAAGTTCACGCACACAAATACTTCTGGAGAGCGCATTCTGAGCTGGCGCACTCAAGCTCTCCTGGAGTGCGAAAACTTCCATATGCTAATATCCACCGGGGAAATGGTATGTTTGAGATGAGATCGGACTCAGCTTGACACAAGGAGGGGAAAATGCTCCCAAACCCCTTTCCAGGGCCCTAACACGGAGGCAAATAACTGAACCAGAGAAAGCTCTGATCACACTTTTCTCATCTAGGTCTGCCCAAGCAAGTGCAATTATTCTGTCAATAGCTCTGGGGTTACAGAATTTTAGACCAATAAATGTGATACACTTGGTAAGTTTGATAAAAGGGAGGATGCTGCTTTCCAGGACATTAAGAACTTGAAATCTAATCAATTAAAAAAAAAAAGTTAAAAGCAGTTTCTGGTACTACACCCACTTCAACACCCCCATCTACTGTTGTGGTTTTACAATCATATTTCCTGGGTGGTTTTTCAAATGTGTTTCTCTCTCCTTATGCCATGTGAAAATCCCACACAAACAACAAGGGAAACATTCATTGACAATACAGTGGAAACAACTAAACTGACTATCCACACAGTGCTATCAAATGCACAGAGTAAACAGAATGAAAAAAAAGTTCCCCCAATGTAATCTCTTTCAGTTACAATAAATCTTAGATATCACTTGTAACAATAACAGGCAAAAATTCAAACAGAAAGGTGATTTTCAAATGTGATGTGTCCCTGTAATACAGCAGGGGGACAGAATTCCCATAACTCCTGGCCCTACCTCTGACACTCAGAGGCAGTTAAATCTAACAGGTAGGACTGAGTAAGCGCACGCATGTGCGCACACAAACACACAATTACTTTGCATGAATGTGATGAATAAAAAAGACCCTCTGCCAGCAGCCAGTACATCTTGCCACAAGTAGCCTTATTTTCTAGGAATGATGTTTCTGGCAAAGCTTGCGTGGGACAGAAGAAAATGTCTATAATTTTCTAAAATTCCCTAATCCTGCTTATTTGTTCCCTTTCCCTGAGAGAGTCAAAGCCACAGTAGCCGCCTCAAACCTCCTCCTAATTATAAGAGAGACTCAACCAGTCAGGGAACAGAAACAATATCACATGACCAAACACAGCTCATATTTATGACTACTGAGTACTGAATACTTGCAGCAAACTGGTTTGGACTCAAGCCACGAAGAGTCAAAGGCCCAAACAAATAGTTTGCTGAAAAAATCTGAAAAAAGAGAAAAAAAACAAACCCTCAAGAAAACGGATCTGCTCACAAACACATTCCATAATCTGAAAGAAAAAAAGAGAGGCTACATTAGCTGAGAAATTACATGATGGGAATTGCAACAGAGGGTCCTGTGGCACCTTTGAGACTAACAGAAGTACTGGGAGCAAGTGACTTGCATCTGAAGAAGTGAGGTTCTGACCCACGAAAGCTTATGCTCCCAGTACTTCTGTTAGTCTCAAAGGTGCCACAGGACCCTCTGTTGCTTTTTACAGATTCAGACTAACACGGCTACCCCTCTGATACATGATGGTCCCTTCCAACCCTGATAGTCTATGATTCTATGATAGAAGGGCCCACATGCAGGCCACTTGCTACGCTATCAAGAAAAGTTCTTCCTTACACCCAGATTAGTCTATGCACAATGAATGTATTGACTGTGTAAATCTCATTTGTACACCCAGTTTCTACATGTATTAGGAATAAGATCCCGAGCGTTTCTGCTCAGCAATGCATTATATAATCAATTGAGGCCAGCTCCTCAGCTGGTGTAGTTCCAGGAGCTTCAGTGAAGGGATGCTGATTGACACCAGCTCAAGATCTGGCCTGCCTGGGTGTGTGAACAAAACCTTAGTTGGAAAACTCCTGAGCTTAGGCCCACTAAGTGCATCTGTATTGTGGAGTTTGAGTGCCATCTGTTGGCCGGATTGGCTTATTACATTGTCATCATTCTGGCTGCTATGCAAAATCAAAGGCTTTGGCAAAAGTAAGGGAGAATAAAACTAAAAATGAATATATGGCAAAATAGCGACATGCTTATGCTTAATCAATAAAGGTTAATATGAATCTATGGTACATCCTATGTGTAAATGGTGCTCCACAGATACAGGGCCTGGCCAGATCAAACCCACAGCTGGAGAAAGTCAGGATCGGGGACCAGAAAGTGTGCAAGTCTACCCTTGAGGAGTTTCCTTTGGGATAGAGGCTTTGGTCCCTTACTTTCTTCTTCCCCCCAGAACAGGCAGGAGATTAAACTTGCTAAACCAAAGAATATCCCAAGATTCTTGTGGTTCTCAGGAAACCCACAGAGACCAGAACCACCTAGGTGGAGCTTCCACACCTGTCCAAATGCCCCGCAAGCCCTGGCCCGGCGGTGGTCTGGGTCTTCAGCGGCATTTCGGTGGTGGGGGGCCCTGCAGTCGCTCCGGGTCTTCAGTGACATTTCGGCGGCGGGGGGTCCTTCAGTGTTGCGGAAGACGCGGAGCGACTGAAGGGCCCCCTGCCGCCGGGTGAGCACAAATGCCGCAGCTTCCCTGCTTTGCCCCAGGCCCCCTGAATCCTCTGGGCGGCCCTGCACAAAATATCGACTGTTCTTGCCTTGAAGAACGTCTGGTCTGAGCAAAACTGAGCCAGCCCAGTCAGGAGGCAGCAGGAAGCACGGAGGAGAGAATAAAAGGCTGTCTTTGACCTTGTTGTGTTAGTATATACCTACCTATAGTGTATATTATTATATCAGCCTTTCACGTCTTGTGGGCAACATGAGAGAAATGACTCCTTAGGAGGGATCTGAACAAAAGACCAGCTTCTCAACTGGCAGAAATGAGCATAGCTCGGCTCCACTGATTTGCAGGTCAGTAAACCTGTGCTGATTTACTCCACCTGAGGGTCTGGCTTGACAATCGTGTAATGGCTTGGCAGAGGAGAACAGGGAAAGCAGTCCACATGAAGGGTGTGACATGAAAGAAGCCAGGGACATGGGTATTGGCTGTCCTGAAGAAATTTTAGGAAGAATATTGTGAAGACTTTGCACAAGAGAGAGTCAAGAACTTGTGCAGCCACATTTTCAACGTAGCCTCTAAGTTGGGAAATCGTAATTTCGGGGTGCCCAACTATAGCTGTCTGAGAAACTGAGGCACCCCAGATTGGAAGTCACCTTTGAAAATGTCAGCCTTAAAAAAAACTGAAGGTCTGCTTTAAAAGTGCCCACTGACTTCCAACAGAGTTCAGTACCTTAATCAGACCTCAGCTCCTTTAAGTAAAGTCCCGAAAAATGGGTTGTGTTGGAAATTCATCTTTCCTATTATACCACTGGGATGAGTTAGGGAAAGAAACAAAATGGAAAGGCTTGATTTTAAATCCAGACAGAAACCCACTGGTTGGAATCAAGCACAACCGAACAGGAAAAATAAAATGAGAGAAAGTTGGCCACCACAGCTGTTTCTTTCACAGGCTCTTTGCAGTTGGTCATAACAAACAAACCCACATCGAGAGGGGGGCTTGTTACCATTTGCTGCTGCTGTGTCCTGGGGAGCTGGGAAAATTGTCTAACACGAGAACAAATCCTGGAGCTCAGCCCGTGCTGTGTGCCAGTGCTGAGGGCCAAGCTCAGGAAGCCAGTGAAACTAATGAACACCACCACCAGTGCAGGCACGCTGTTCCTTCCTCCTCTGCTACCACCGCAAAGACTGTGAAAAGCTCAGGAGCGGCTATGGAGCCAGTAAACACAGAAATATTTGTAGCTGGCCGTACCTGTTCCAGCCAAAACAATCTCCGCTCAAGTAATCTGTGCAGGAGAATAATGGTAGTGATTCAAAACCAAGGGTCAAATGGGAGGCAAGTGGCTCTGGCTCAAACACTAAGCATGGCAGGAAGGAAACTTACAGGATTAGTGCCAGTGGAGGTGGGCTAGTGCTTGCTCTCCATTTGAACTGCAGTTGGGGGCCCTAAACTGGGACTTAGGAGAGCAGAGTTCAGTTCCTGGCTCTGCTACGGACTTCCATGGGTAAATCACCTAGGGCCTGATCTGAAATCAAGGGAAAGACTCCAGTTGACTGCAGTGGTCCTTGGATCAGGCTCTGTGTGTCTCAATTCCCCATCTGTAAAATGGGAATAATAATTACTTTGTTTCTCTCCCTTTGCCTGTCCCACCTATTTAGCTTGTGAGCTCTTTGGGACAGGGACTGTCTCTCACTATATACTTGAACAGCTCCCAAAATAACAGGGCCCGGTTTGTGGTTGGGGCTGCTCCGTGCTGCAAAAACATTATTAATAAGAACTTGCTCTCAAATTTTCCCGTCTTGCAAATCCCAGCCGAGCTCCTGGCACCTAGGCTGTCTGTCTAACGCCGGTGCTGCACCCCAGTAGCGATGTGCTTTTGTCAGGCTGTTTAGGGGGCCGACTTCATTAAGGCACTCTTTCCTTCATCTCCTTGGCCTCCTTTCATCTCTTCTCCTCCTCCCCCCCGAGAAGATAATGATGCTAACTGCTGTTTCAGTGAGCACCAACCCACCATCTAACCCAACAGGCCAAGCATTCACTCCTTGCCAAGCTGGCACAATGCCCTCTTTCCTGGCATCAGGCCTCCTTGGCTTCTTTGCTAGCCTGATTTTTATTGTTTGATTTTTCCTGTCTTTAAACTCCACGGTTGATGTTAATTAGGTGACCATAGAACTGTGATCCTGGTGAGGACACAGCACTTTCCAAAGCCCACAGCTAGAGCCCTGGCACAGCAGGGAGATTCTCTACGGCTTGTCCAGCTTGACTAGAACCTAGAAGAACAGCTCTGCTAGCATCGTCTGTTGCAATGGAGATACCCCAGTCCGGGTAAAGCTCCCCCTGCTGGACACTCACCAGTCTGATGGGTTTGGAGCTGCGTGCTTCTAAGCTTCCTTTGGTTTGAGTAGGCTGCAGCCCAGTCTCTTTCCTGAAGTCTTTGGCACACTTCCTGGGCACAGGCTCTCTGCCCCTTCATGGAAATGGGACCTCGCAGGCCAGCTGCCGTAGGGCCCCCAGGACCAGTGCTGATTCCCTGGACTCCCCAGTAGCTTAAGCATACCCTCTCCCAGAGCTCCAACCTGGGTTTACAGGTCACCTATTCAGGGGCACGTCATAATAGAAGCAAACAGTCACCTGGGCTTTGTAAGGGTTCCAAAAACCAACCACTCTTTACTTAGCACAAGAAATATACAGATCTAGACAAAATAATAAAACCCCTACATGCATTTCCCTGCCTCAGTTTCCTCACCACTCTGGAGCGTCCTATGGGCTTAGGTCAGAGTCCCCCATGTATATAGCTGCCCCTCCAAATCATGGAGTCTCCCTCCTCTGTAGCCAGTTTCCTTCCTCCTTGGCTGGCCCTACAGTTATAATAGCCCCTTCTGCAACAAAAATATGCCCCTCTCTTGCTCTCTCCTGCCAAAGCTTTCTGTGTCTCTGTGAATCCCTCTGAGTTTCCCTGAGTCTCTCAGACTCTATGTGGTTTTTCAGCCCCATTGATAACACTTGATCTCTTTGGTTTCCTGTTTGGGGGTTTTCCACTCTCCAAACCCCTGCACACTGCAGAGAGGTCAGAGAAAACTGGTTTCTGCTAGGAAGCAGCCACCCCATTGTCCTAAGGTGCTCCCATTGGAATCTATTAGCTAGAGGAAAACTTGCTATGAAAACTAAACTTCCCACCCTGTGCCAGGGAAATCACCGTAACTGGCATGCTCGCAGTCTCCTAGCAACTGCAAGCTACTGCCTTCTCCAGCGAAAAGTCACCACTGAAACACCTGCCATATTCTAGTGTAAGGTTGCCAACTTTCTAATCCCTGAAAACCGATCACTCCTGCCCTGCCCCTTCCCCTTCCCCTTCGGCCCCACACCCATCCCCTTCGACCCTGTCCCCTGATCCCCCTGTTCCCCCCCCCCCACCCCGTTGCTCGCTCCCCCATCCACTGGGAGTCGGGGCTGGGACTCACCTGCCATCTGCAGAGCTGGGCTGAGAGGAGCTGATGTGGAGCCTGCCCACCTGCCCAACTGGGGCACAACGGGGCTTGACATGGGTCAGTCCCCAGAGTGAGGGGGTGGGGACATCGGGGCACAGTGGGGTGGGGAGGGACAGTCCCTGGAGTGAGGGGCTGGGGAGGAGAAATTGGGCCACAGCAGGGTGGAGGGGGGTCCATCTCTGGAGCAAGGGGCTGGGGAAATCAGGGCACAGTGGGGGAGGGGGAACATGTTACCCCCCCCTCCCGGCGACTCCGGTACCTATTTTGGAGCCCAATCCTGGAGCCAGCCAGTTCTCTCCTGCAGGCTGGAGGGCGGGAAGAGCAGCAGCTGCTAAGCAGAGCCGCTCCTTCAGGCTCCAGCAGCAATTGCTGCTCTTCCCACCCCCGGTGGTGGAGGCTGGTTATTGCGGGTAACCGGGCTTTTAGCATCAGGTCAGCATGGCTGACCGGAAGCTGCCAGTTTCCTTTTTCCACCTGATGTTCTGGTCGAAAACTGGACACCTGGCAACCCTATTCTGGTGGCTCCAGCTCCTGCAGAACCAAAGTAACATTGCTCCCATGAAGAGCACAAACATCAATCCAGACTGCTGGGACAAATCGGAACCCGGGCGGTGTCCTAGTAGAAAGCGGTGTGGTTTCTGAGGAAGTTGTCCCACTCCCAGGTTCTAATCCTGTCTAATCTGGGAGAGGAACAGTAGCTAGGGCATTAGCCTGGGCTTGTGAGATTCAGGTTTAATGCCCTACTCCACCATAGACTTGCTGTGGGACCTCGGGCAAGTCTCTTTGGGCTTCAATTCCCCAGCTGTAAAATAGGGATTGAAGCACTTTCCAACCTCATCTGGGCAGGGCCGTCCTTAGGATTTATGGGGCCCTATGCAGTATTATTAAACTGGTGCCCCTATGTCCGACAGCAACACGGGCTCACAGCCCGTGGGGGGAGGGAGGACGAGGCAGCAAAGGATACCGAGCTGCCCGGCCCGTCTCACGGCGGTGGAGAGTCACAGTTCCCTGCAGAGACCCCCATACCCTCTCCCTGACACAGAATGTGTGGTGCCGGCGCAGTCGGCTCTGTGAATACGGCTCCTGCCTAAGGAGACAGCAGCGCGCACTGGGTGTGCGGGAGCTGACCCACTCTTACCTGCTGTCATGGGCGGTGGGTGAAGCTGCCGCTTGGGGAGGCTAGCTCCCAGCACACCTCTTCTGCCTGGGGCTCCACCCATACTCCGCCCCTGCTCTGCCCCAGACCCCGCCCCCACTCTGCCTAGCCCCTGCCCTCTCCTCACTGTCTCTCTCCTCTCTTCTCTCCCCCTCCTTGCTCACCCCCTTCCAGCCAAATCCCTGAACCCAAATGAAGCAAATGACATTTGAAAAAAACACTCTTCTGCAATTTCTTTCTAAAGAAACTGGAGCACGTTTTCCACTGCATGCCAGATGGTGAAGACTGGACATGCAGAAGGTACCTAATTAAAAGCACTGAACTTGGGAATAAAAATGTCAGTCCCAGGTTTTTTGATATACCCTGAAGTTTGTCAGAGATTTATTTGCAAAACCTTTGTAGTAAGGGCAAGTGTGCTGTCCTGCTGAACACAACATTAAATACTGTGGAATACATGATGCAGCTCTTCTCTGTTTTACTTTTTCTTAATCAGTATTTTTAAGCTGATTTTATATTTTAAATGTACTCTTAGGCCTTCATAAGGTAATCATTCCAGATTACTACATATTTAACTCACTGAAACAGACATTATTTTAAATTAATCAGTCACAGAAGTTTAGTGTGTTCATAACAATGTTCATTGCTTTTAGAAAAAGGGAACACTAACCTACTTTGTGTGATCTCCATAACAATAGACATGTTTATGAAATTTCACCAACTTTAAAAAATACGTTTCCAAAGATTTTAGGCATAACAAAGGATTTTATATCTTACTAAGGTACTGATTTTGCTGGAGGGTTCTCTTAAAACTACTTCATCAAATAGTCAGAAGTAAAGAAAGGGAAACTTCTTTGTCCAGCTATCTGGAAGGAAAGGGGTGTTGTCCCTTTAAGGGCTCTCTTCAACAGGGGGGCAAAGGGAGAAAGGGATGAACAGAAAAGACAGGAAGACTTTGGAAGCAAGTTTTTTGTACTATAGCAATTAAAATTAAAATGTGTATTTTAGATAAGGGTGATCTTTTGAAGGATTTATTTAAAAAAACATGTCTGAAGATCCAAGGATTTAAGGCTAAAGATGAATCCTCAGATTGTGGATCTAAAATCTATGCAAGGATTTTTTAGAGATGTGATTTTATAATCTTCAGCAACACACTGTGACGTTGTGCAGTCTATATAGTTTTATAAAAACATGATAATAAGTGAATATAATGTAACCGGAATATGCTTCATGCAAAAGGTCTCTTGTAAGGTATCATTACAAAGCTTATAATCTACTGAGTGTGATCATCCAATTTGTATAAATGTACCACTCTTGTATCTAAAACTAGAAATATGAAATATAACTCTGAGGGCCTATTGTAATTATGCAAAGTGTGGGCCATTAATGGTGGTTTGGAATCTTGATGACTCCCGTTAATCAGGACCATTGTCTGCAGATGGCTGTGTTAACCTGTGAGTCTTCCTGTATACCTGTGTGCTGGCAAGTGGGTAATGAAGTCTTGCAGTGACATGTGATCATGTCACCTGAACTGGAATCCATCTTTAACCTGGTGCTTTTCCAGTGAGGGGGGGTGGAAACCCAGAGGGACAAAGGGTTCCCGCCTTATGGAAAAGATATATAAAGGGGTGGAACAGGACAGAGTGGAGGAGAGGAGCCATCATGAAGAATCCCCTAGCTACCACCTAAGTTGGAACAAGAGCTGTACCAGGGGAAAGAATTGTGCCCAGGCCTGGAAGGTGTCCAGTCTGAGGAAAAAACTTACTGAAGCATCTCTGAGGGTGAGATTATCTGTATTTAGTTTGATTAGACATAGATTTGTGCATTTTATTTTATTTTGCTTGGTGACTTACTTTGTTCTGTCTGTTACTACTTGGAACCACTTAAATCCTACTTTCTGTATTTAATCACTTTTTACTTATTAATTATCTCAGAGTAGGGTGACCAGATGTCCCAATTTTATAGGGACAGTCCCGATTTCTGGGTCTTTTTCTTATATAGACTCCTATTACCCCCCACCCCCGTCCCGATTTTTCACATTTGCTGTCTGGTCACCCTATCTCAGAGTATGTATTAATACCTGGGGGAACAAACAACTGTGCATCTCTCTCTATCAGTGTTAGAGAGGGTGAACAATTTATGAGTTTACACCTGTATAAGCTTTATACAGGGTAAAACAGATTTATTTGGGTTTAGACCCCACTGGGAGTTGGGCATCTGAGTGCTAAAGACAAGCGCACTTCGGTGAGCTGTTTTCAGGTAAACTTGCAGCTTTGGGGCAAGTAATTCAGACCCTGGGTCTGTGTTGGAGCAGACGGGAGTGTCTGGCTCAGCAAGACAGGGTGCTGGAGTCCTGAGCTGGCAGGGAAAACAGGAGCAGGGGTAGTCTTTGCACATTGGGTGGCAGCTCCCAAGGGGGTTTCTGTGATCCAACCCGTCACACACACTAATGAAATACTTTTAAAGCAAATTTTAAACTAAGGTCCTGTAGACTAACATGTTCTGAGTAAATATTACTGTAATGCACAACTGTTTTTGTCAGTAAATTCAGAAACTGACTGTATCTACCTGGGGATTGGCAAATGGCTGTTAAATGGCTTCATTACCACTTGAATGGCTCTTTAACAGTTTCAGTGTTGTGCTAATAGGGCTAGCAGGCTGGAGGCTTTTTCACTTTTAAGTTACTAGATCTCCTCCAGAGGAAGACTCACCAGGCTGCAGCAGCCAGCTGTGGGAGCCTGCAGGAAGGGTCAGAACAAGGACAGGAAGAGGTGGAAGGGTGGACACTAAAACCCAGGCGTGCCCCAAATTTTCGGGTGCCCTACGCAGCCGGGTATGTTGCGTATGCCTAAGGACAGCCCTGCACCTGGGTGTTGTGGGGATAAATACATTGAAGATTGTTAGGGGCTTAGCTAATACAGTGATGGAAGCCATGTAAATACCATAGATAGAACTATTCCCGACAGTGCAACAACCAGGAACTAGTTAAATGGAATTGCAGAACACCCTGGGCTTGTAACTTTTCCACCCTCAGTCCCCAGAAGGAACAGAAAGGTTCTACCACAATAGCCTGTGAAAGCGATCACAGGCTAGTGCAGTTGGCTGTGGCAGTATGAGCCATGGGATAATGCCCCTAAAAGCTTTCCATCTCCCATCATTGGATGCAGTGCTAGTGTGGATGCAGCAGGAGGCAGCAAGTGCGTGGAACTTGACTGCTCTTTTGCAGCGTGGTCGCACGCTGTCGAGTCAGGACAGAGTCTCTGACGACATTATCACAGTGAGTCTGTAGTGGAGACATACCAGCCACAGAGCCTGCATAACTAGTCCTGGGAAGACCCTGTCAGGGATTCTCCTGTGGCACAGAGAGAGCAAATGGGCTCCAACGCCTCCCGCTCCTTCCTGGTGGCATAAAGACGATGGTCGGAGGGAAGAGGGAGCTTCTGGACTACACCTAGGCGGAGCTGATCCCTGGCAGCTGTTTCAGCCCATTAAGGCCGGCGGTTGGAAGCCAGAATAAGTTGGAGTAGCCTCAGCCTGCCTCTGCACACAGCAGCCCAGGCTCGAGGAAGTGCAAAGGTCAGCTCTACAGCACCTGTCCATGGGCCCCTCTGATTTGTGCGAGGTGCTTCTCGGCCATGTCACCGCATTTGACCAAATGCTTCCAGTCCAGCTTAAAGGTTGTGGCGCTCCTCTTGGAACTTGGCAGTGTCCTGGTTCCCATGTGCACCCAACAGTCCCAGTGACCTCAGAGAGAACGCGGCGCATACAGGTCTGCAGCCTCAGGCTCCTAGCATGGTAACAATATTACCGTATGTACTGTTCGGTGATTTATGGCCTCAGCCAGCTCTCACCAGAGCCTATGGAACATCCTTGCCTATCCCCATCACGCTCTGGGCACGCACTGTGTTTTGATGCCCGTCTGTCTCGGGGAAAGGCTTTGTATGGTCCATGCCAGGACACTGGAAAATTAGCCAAGGAAAAGGAAGCCAGAACAAAACAAAGGCCAATCAGGTGATGTGGCTTTAAAATCAAGATGTAGAACCAGCCAAGGAAAATCAAACCCCAGAGCGTTCCACGTAGGTCCTGAATGCTCAGTAGCACCCTAGCTGTGTTGTGAGAAGAAGGATGAGCTTGTGGTACAACTTCTAGCACAATGGGGGCCTGGATCTTGCATAGGGTTTCTAGGCATGACTGTAATAATAAGAGAGGGGTTTTGTGACTGGAATTCTTTTGGATAGTGTTGTTAACTGTGGCCATTCAATTTGAATATATGTATTGATGTCATTTGATGCCGTGAATTTTAATGTGTTGAGCAATGCATAGGCACCTAAAAGTGATGTTTTTATAAACTGATCTCAGATGAATGCAAATATACTAATAACCACCACTAATGGAGAGGGCACATCTAAGGTCCTCCCCCCTTCATGCACACACACAACTCTTTTTCATAAAAAGCCCCCTCCCCATGTGGGCTTGCAAGGTATAACGTCATGAACACAAAGCTTTCCTGCTGTTGGTAAAGTTGTTTAAAGCGCTAGTTAAATTTTCTAAAAAATGCTTTTTATATTGATTCCATATGATTTAGGCCCTTAGTGGCTGGCATGCTCCAGGGAATCTGAGCCAACGAAGAGTGTTTAAGAGTTTTGATTTTCCAGTGGTTTAAAATATATATAAATGTCAGAGCTAGTGAAAGGTTCTGGACTGACAACCCTGGAAGGGCACAGCAGGCTTTCTCAATGTCCCAGCAATGCACTTCCATCTTGCCCTGAAGAGACCACTTACCTATGCGAATCCCTCAGTTCTTGACCTCTGCTAACTGGGTGATTACATGAGGGACATTTCTCCACTAGAACTGGGCTGGACAGAGACCACCTCCAGCTCATTTCACACAGCCCAACAAACAGTCAAGAGATGGCTGTGACTTTTAGTCACTTCTAGAGATGAGCCACTAGATCTGAGTCTGAACACCTTGTCTCCATCATGAGTCAAACCAAAAAGCTGCTATCCAAGTGTAATACACAGGCGTAGAGATGGTCATCAAAACTTCCAGCAACTACCTCACATCTCAAGGATCTCTCTCTCTTAGCTCAGCCAGGAGGGGCCTGTGTTTTTAGTGCAAGGGGGCCTGGGATGGATCCTTGCGGACAACCATGGTGTATATGCAGCCACAGGTTGTTACAAAAACACTTCCACATGTGGGGGTCTGAATGGCATATCAGAGCTCACAGGTACCCACATTTCAGAGGGTTTGGATTCAACTCACTATGGATAGTTTCAATCTGAACCTGGCTCCAGGGTTCAGAGTAAAGCTAGTGTTCTGTCCTAGGGCCAATTGCTACCAATGCAGGGTAGATTATAATCAGTGACCCAGTGGTTAAAGGCTCAACATGCCCTTGCCAGTCTCCTGAGCCATCCCAGTCGCTCCACCCTGATGTTGTTCTTACATTTTATTTTTAGAGCTGCTGCTCCATTAGCCCTTTTCTATTTGTTTTTGGTTCTTATTTTTCCTGGCTTCTCCCAACGTTTTGGTTTCCTGCCTTACTCCTCATTCGGATGTTTATTCTCTGGGTTTGTTTTCCCACTTTCCCAAGGTACCTTCTTTTTCATATGTTGCTGGCGATGCTTGTTTGTCCTGGGAACCAGCACTTGCAACAGCTGCATTGGGAATGACCATTTGCTCCAAGCCATTGTTCAGAGGGGCCGATCTGTGACAAACAGATTTGGGTACTGTACTCTGGTTTGCAGCCAGTCTGCACCTTTTACTGTCCAGACATTGCAGCTGGGTGCCAAGAATCTGCATATTTCTTTTTGTGGTCTTTGTAGCATTGACCCTGCAGTGGCTCCACCTCTATTATTGCTTAGGCTTTCACTCCAGGACCACTCACTCAATCTTGCATCCCTGCAACTCTTCCTTTTGGCTGGCGCAGCCTATCTGGGGAGAAGTGGCTTTGTTCCAGTTTATGTGGTCACAAGGCTTTGGCAGGAGGAAAGGCTTTGTATTGCTCTTTCCCATTCCATGCTCCTTCTGCTAAATACAGTACAGAGCTCAGGGAGCTTTTTTTAGTTGTGTGTTTAACATTGCCCTTAAAGCCTGCAACGCTTCTGGCTACACTGGATTAAAAGTGTTGGGGCCTTAGCCAGCTCTGCATGGGTGACTTCAGTGGGAGCTCTGCACAGTCAGACCTCTCACATCCAATCAACTGCAAGTGAACTTACGTTTGCCCAAACAGCATCATGCATGTAGTGTGTTGATATGATTTTGTTTTTTCTATCGTGTACCAGAGCCTCATGGTGATGGGTGCTGTCCAGTCACGGAGAAAGAGACAGTTCCCTATCCCAAAGAGCTTCCATTCTAAATGGACAAAAGGAGCAATTATGCTCCCTGTGGCGGGGTGACAACTCACTGGCAGGGCGATGACTCACTGGCGCGGCACCTCCTGCTGGCTGTCTAGGGAATTAGCTCTTCCCAGCACAGAGCGCCCTCTGCTGGCCGGTGTCTCGCCTGCCGCTGGCCCCCATGTCGTTCCCGGACCCCGGTGCCCTTTTACATCGGGGTTCTGCCCTCAGTAGTAACCCACAATCTGGGTCTCCTCACCCCAGGAAACTTCCAACCTACTATCCCCACCTTGCCTCAGTGGCTACTGCCAGTCATTATCTAGCCCCGTCTCCCTGGGGCAGACGGCAGTCTGTAAACCACTCATCATGAGCAAGGGGGGTTGGACCAGCGGCCTCTGCCTATATGTAGGCTGCCCCTCTGCAGCCCCAGTACCTTTATGGGCCCTTAACTCAGCCTGCAGCTTTGCTAGGCTGGAGTTCCCCAGCCCCTGCCCTTCCCCAGCACTGCTCCACCTCAGGTACCTTTCTCAGCTCCCAGGCAGCCAGGTCCTGCTCTCTCAAAAGGCTAGAGAGAGCCTTTTCAGCTTCTGGCTTGCAGCCCTCTTATAAGGGCCAGCTGGGCCTTGATTAAGCTGACCACAGCTGTGGCTGCTTCCCCCATCAGCCCAGCTTTTCCTGCTGCAGCCCTCTCCAGGGCTGCTTTATCCCCTTCAGGCAGGAGTGGGATGACCTCCCTGCTACACCCCCCTTTTACAGATGGAGACTATAAGAGAGGAAATGACATGTCCAAGCCAAGGGTGGCTGTAGCAGGGCCTATATTTGAACCCAGATCTCGTGAGTCCCAACCCAGGGCTTTTACCTGAGGTCATCCTTCACCCCCCTATTTTTATCTGCTCTCTGCAGCAGTTGCTGTTGATTGGTGAGCCACAGTGGATGCAGCATGTTTAGAGGATGTGTACACTGTGCTCTCTCCTAGGAGCTTGTACTTCTGTTCTCTCATTGCTCAGAGAGTCTAAAGAACAGTCACTCAGCTGGAAGGTTGCTGCTGCTGGCTCATGTATGGGAAAGAGATAAAAATCCACATTGACTATAAACAAACACCCAGGCCGGGAAGCTGGCATCGCATTAACTAGCTCTCCTTCCCCCCCCACCACCTTCACTCATCAATCACCAGAGGAACTGTTTTCACTGAGTATTTGTTTGAATTGCTCATAGCTGCATGGGCACGCACTTCTGCTTCAGAAACCTGGATGATTCAGCTCCATGGCTTTTACCTACCACACCTTTTAAAATAAAAATACATTCACTCCTGAGGTTTTTACCCATGAAAGCTTATGCCCAAATAAATCTGTTAGTCTTTAAGGTGCCACCAGACTCCTTATTCACTCCTTTTGAGACAGACAGATTAGAGTCAAGTTTTGCTTCTTTCCTCCTCCCATGCAGGCTTGTTCTCAGACTACATTTGTGCAGGGATGTTTTTGAAAACATGTATGATGCACTTTTCCCTTCATCTTTCTGGTCAGACAGAGGTTTTGTTTTTCTAAATCTTCCTTTATTATGACTTGTATTAGAGTAGAGGCTCCAAGCAAGATCAAGTCCCCCTTGTGCACTTAATAAACACATAGAAAGGGACAGTCCCTGCCCCATGGAGCTTTTAATCTAAGGGTATGTCCAGACTACCCGCCGAATCTGGTAGTAATCGATAGTAATAGATCTATCGGGGATCGATATATCGCATCTCGTCTAGACGCGATATATCGATCCCCAAACGCGCTCCCCGTTGATTCCAGAACTCCACCAGGGCAAGCAGCGGTGGCGGAGTCGACGGGGGAGCTGTGGCCATCGATCCCACGCTGTGAGGACCCGAGGTAAGTCGAAATAAGATACGTCGACTTCAGCTACGCTATTCCCGTAGCTGAAGTCGCGTATCTTACATTGACTCCCCCCACCCCCTGCAGTGTAGACCAGCCCTAAGTGGATCAGATAGACAAAGGAAGTAATATTCTCCTCATTTTACAATGACAGAGAGAGAGAGAGAGAGATTAAGTAACTTGCCCAAGGTCATACAGGAAATTTGTGACAGAGCTGGGAATTGTACGCAGCTCTCCTGAGTCCCAGTCCAGTGACTTAACCACTACAACAGCCTTCCCAGCTTTCACTCTAGTCCATTTCTTATCATCAATAAAAATGATAAGGTGTGCAATGAGCAGCACATTATCAGCCTCTATAGCTCACTCTGTCAGGATTCTGTCTCTATCAATCTTCATCTGGCATTTTCTGTCTTCCTAGTATATTTGATCCCTAGACATCTCACATTTCTATACATGGTTGCTGAATTTAAAATAAGCCAACATCCATTAATGAATTACTGCATTTGATGGCAGATGATAAAGTTGAATTATTTATTTCAACTTCATGGGCACAGACACTTAAAAAAAAAAAGATTTCTTCAGATTCTCAATCCATTGCAACATGGGCACTACAAATTCTCTAAAGTGTGTTTATTTATTAGATCACCCAATGAAAAGAGATAGTGAATGATCAGTAGAACACCTTCTAAATGTTAACTACATGTACACCAAAATTTGCATGTAGTGAAATTTTTAAAATGTTGGCAGGGAGCTCAGAGCCTGCATATGGGGGCTTATTAGAGTTGTACAACAAATCAATGCAATAAAAGCACTCAAGCAGAGAAAAGCTTCCCTCTGACCAAGCCATGTAGTGCATCATGGGAAGTGTAGTCCACCCAGGGTGCCTGGCCTAGAGGGGAGAATGGGGCAAGAGGCACCCAAACTACTTCCATGAAGCACCACTGCATCATAGGAAGATGCAACTTAATGTTGAACTGACTTGAAAGGAAATGTTTCAATTCCATTTAAAAAAAAACTGCACCTAATGGATTTGATTCAGGAATATCAAAATGTTTCATTTTGATTTAAAATACAGCAATAAAATAGTCTGACATTTCCAAATCAAAAATGTTAGGAGCGCACTAAGTTACTTCCTTTATCTCTAAAAATGGTGGCTAGCCTTGCCCACTTCTTAAATGCCTGGACCAAGGTTCATTGCTCCCTAGCATGCCCTAGCAGCATGTCATTATTGTGGTAGGCGGGGAGTTCAGAGAACGGCATTTCTGTGACTGTGTTAACTCTAACCTTGAAAAATAGCTTGTATAGCCCAGAATACGAATCTTTGGTTGTGATGAATCAGCAGTGAGGGCAGGGGCCACAGCACTCTATTGCGAGGAAGGCATCCACCCTGCTTGGTTTCTGAGTGGAACAGTTGTCCACGACTTTCCTGATTAACAGCCTGTTGGGCAGAGAAGTCTGGCTTGTGACCTTCCACTTTGTGAGAACTTTCATTTATGGCTGTATTATTAGTAGTAATAGTAGCATTGGGCTTGTTGGCCCATAGTTGGGAGGGACTGGCAAATACTCTGTGAGAAGATGCTGCAGGTGAAAACCAGCTCTCCCGTGGAGTCAGGCCCCCTCCCCCCCAATATAAGTTGTCTCAGCAACCTTGACTTCAGTGGAGCTACAGTGATTTACATCGGCTGAGAATTCAGCCCATGGTTTCTTGCAGTCTGAGTCTTCAACTGCTCCCTCCACTGGGTAATTTTACTCCCCACTTAGTTCAGTTCCCAGAGACTCCCCAACTCTCCTCAGTCTCCTTCCTAACGGGAGAAATCAACACCAGGTGGATCCAGTCATGCTTCCTGTCCATGGCAGTTCTTCCCTCCGACCCCCACAGTGCAGGCAGACACCTGATAGTCTCCTGCTCAAGGACGCTGGCTTCAGCCCTCTCGCTGCCAAACAGGTCTGGCATGGTCTACGCACCGTGGCAGAGGCCTGTAAAAGAGGAATGGCTTATTTTACATTTGTACTAACTACATGTCCATTAGAGTAACCCCTAGGCTTTCCCTTACATCTACCAAATGGTCAAACTAGGACATGGCTTTTGCCCACAAGGAAAGGATCAGGAAGGAGTGAAGATGGAAGCTGAAGTAGTTGGAGACAGAGGACATGAGCACTGATGCAAGACAGACAAGACGCCCCCAAGAGTGAAATGTGAGCCACTGCTGTCCCATAGACCAGGAGCAGCAAGACCATATCCAACTCTCCGTTACTTTGGGCTCCCCGCACTTCTGTCTGTTGTATCCACTGTTGTCCCTCCCTTGTCTCATACTTAGATCAGAAGCTCTTTGGGGGCAGGGACCGTCTTTTTGTATCACACCTAGCACAATGGGGCTGGGGCCTTGAGGTGCTACCCCCATGCAGATAATAATAAAGACTATTAAACACTACCAGCATTCTTCAGGTAGAAGGAGGATTCCAGGTGGAATCTCTCCTTTCATAGACCAAAATACCATGTCAAAGTGTTTCAAGGAACAACCAAGTTTCAGTCAAGGGGCAAAAGTGAGCTCTGAGGGAAGCAGCCCTGAAGTCATTGGAGCTACCTCCACTTACAGGCCCAATTTCCCCCCATGTATTGTTGATGTTCAATAAAAATTGTATTTGACAATATAAAATAATCATCTTGTGTCCCGTGGCATCAGTCTGAAACCAGGACAGAACCTCAGCTGGTGTAAATGGATGTTAATTGAGCTATCCCAATTTACACCAGTTGAGGATCTGGGCCTGGGTGTGTGAAGTGAGTGATACTGAAATGCGCACAGTGGTATATATACACAAGTAATAAAATACTACACTTCTGAGTGACTTTTTTTCTGCACATGGCATTTAGATTCTTGACAGGCTGGAGAAAGAGAGGAAAAGATCAAATCATTCTTTTGAAGAACAAGTTGCATGCTGTACAGCAACTCTAAGGCCAGCACACAGAGAATTGGGGGGCCCATTTCACACTTCAGGAGGGACTGCAAAGGTCAGTCCATGTCTGACAACCATGTCTGATAATTCTTCATTTCCCACAGAGACCAGAGGACTATTTAACAGGCTGCCGGAGACAAATGCTATACTAAAGACAATAGACCTATTTTCAGCTCTCTGCCTCCCCACTGTGGATGCAAATTAGATGCCACTACATGCTAAACAGATATGCTTCATGCTGGCTTCTTGTGCCACCACTCACATGCATTTTAAGGAGGGAGAGGCTATAAATGGACTTCAGAAGCCTTGCAAATGTTTCTAGACACTGTAGGTGAAGGGAAGGCTGGAGTCAAAGCTGAGCACTGTCCTGTTTGCAGGGGTTGTCCGTTGTTGTAAGATTTTGCTACTGTCCCTGTGAGCTAAACAGCATTCTAGAATTCTTCCCAGGAGCTTGAATACTGTTGGGGCAGTGGGAACATCCGGTGCTAAGCTTTGGCCCACCTACTGAAATAAAGGACATTTTAGACAGGAGAGTCAAGGGCTAATAGAGCGGGAAGGAAGATTTTTCCTCTCCAAGGAAGGAAATGAAAATGGAAGAAAGTACTGCACAGCTGGAAAGAACTCAGGAGCTCAATTTCCAATTCAGCCTCTAATAGCATACATGGGGACTTGGGAGGAGGAGGGATAGCTCAGCGGTTTGAGCATTGGCCTGCTAAACCCAGGGTTGTGAGTTCAATCCTTGAGGGGGCCACTTAGGAATCTGGGGCAAAATCAATACTTGGTCTTGCTAGTGAAGG
The DNA here is from genome assembly GCF_013100865.1 of Trachemys scripta elegans. NCBI lineage: Eukaryota > Metazoa > Chordata > Testudines > Emydidae > Trachemys > Trachemys scripta. The sequence goes on along the minus strand of NC_048301.1, from coordinate 13,951,246 downwards.
CAGGGGGCTGGACTCAATGACCTTTCAAGGTCCCTTCCAGCTCTAGGAGATAGGTATAGCTCCATCTATAATAGAATATCTACCCATGAGCACATGGAATTCTGGGGCCAGATTCACTGGCATGCTAGGGTTGCTTTGCACTGCTCTGACTAAGCTGAGTCTATAGCTGTTTTGCATCCCCACTGGTACTGGTGTGTACGGCCGACAGTGTTTCACATGCTTCATGAAACAACTGCTGCCCAGCTCCAGCTTCCTACCCTGACATTCCCACAATGTTGAGTAGTTTCCACAGTCTCCCAGCCAGCAGTGAGGAACATGCTTCTCTTCCCCCTTCTTGTTCCTCACCACAGTCCTCCATTTGATTGCTCCCCTCCACACACACACACACACCAGTGTCTGCAGAGATGTTATTAGTCCTTCATCACCTCACTGTGCAGCTCCTTCACTGAGGAAGGGCTAGGGCTGCGGGTATAGAACTAGTGGCGAAGGCTCCTAGGGTCTGGGGTAAGCACTATGCCCCCTGAAGGCTGCAGAACCAGGCTGTTTCTTTATAAAGAGATCAAAGGAAACAGAAGCAAAATGAACAGAGCAATTAGCATGGCAATAGTGCTCCCTCCCCCCCTTCGTCTGACTTGTCTGTTTTCACCGTAAGCATTCAGGACAGGGACTGTCTCCCATTAGGTGTTTGGCCATACATGCCTCTCACACTGGCATTGTGATCTCAGGTGAACCTCGAGGCACTACCATAATACTGCTAATAACAACAACAGCAAATAGGATTTTTGACTATGTGCTGTAAAAACTACCTAGAGCAAAAAGTCCTCCCCGCCTCCATCAGCAGATAAGGAGGAGAAAACATTGCAACCCCCCTAGAAGTACTGGGGAGACAGACAGAATTACCCCCAGTTTAGAGGTCACAGTTTCCTTTTGAGCCTTCTGGTGCGCTCTTTGGAATGCAGGACATCTATTACTCCTTATCCACCTATTCCAGCTTGAGACTCCCCCTGTTCCTGCACCTTTGAACACTTCTGTAATTCTTGTTCCATTAGTAACTCTTTGCAGAGAACTGAGCCTCATTCACCACTGCATCACTCCAGCATTACGCCAGTGAAATCCCTGGAGTTACATGATCAGTCTGGTTCCCACACAGCGGAGTTACTTGTGTACGTCTGGAATAACTCAGTAGTGAATCAAGCCAACTCACCTTTCTCAAAGCAGTGGCCCAAACTCTGCTCTGAGCTACACTGGTATAAATCAAGTGCAACTCCACTGACATCGAGTGCATTCTGGTAAATATGGTAAAGGTGAAAGCAGGCTAAGCTAGTGAAGCCTATTTTGCTAGGAGTCTGACTTGGATTAGACCTTTGGCTGCGGAAGTGATTTTGTCGCTTAGACAAACTAACAATTTTAATTCTTTCTGATCAACTCTTCCAGGATGTATTTACAGTTTGAATGGCAAGGAGCAGCCCATATGATCAACTTTATTCATCTTGTTTAAGAAAACAAAGCCTTCCCCTATGTGTATATCCATGACGGGACAGCACCTTTCCCCCCAGGTAATTTATATTTTAGGGATTGTCTACACTATGGTTAAAGCCAGCAGTGTAGCTACCCCCATGGAAACCCTTTGTCTGGACATGCTGCACTGGTTTAATCTGCACCAATGCAGGTTTACCTATTGTGTATTATTTGCATTATCATAGAACTTAGAGGCCCCGGCCAAGATCAGGCCCCATTGCACTAGGTACCGTGCAAACAGAGTGAGAGACAGTCCCTGCCCTGAAGAGCTTACAGTCTAAATAGACAAGACAGACAAAGGGAGGGAGGAGAAACATAGGCCCAGAGAGGTGAAGTGACTTGCCCAAGGTCACACAGCAGGTCAGTGGCAGAGCTGGGAAAAGACCCTGATTCTGCCTGGTCTCTTGCCTAGAAGCACTACTCCCAGCCTGGAGCCTTTGCCCCATATTCCCACTACGGGAAGGCTCAGCTTCAGTCCCCAGAATCACACTATCCCAGCCCAAGAGGCCTAGCAGAAGTGCTCTGCAGACTTCACCTCAGAAGACGGTAATATTTGCCAGGTTCCAGCAGCAGGCTGATATTCACAAACATTGCCTGCCAGCATTCTGTGCATGGTTTTGTTTTCCCTTGTTCTGCTCTTTTCAGGGAAGGGACCCTGGGTAACTTGGACTCCTAAGTCACTTTGGTGCTTTTGGATAAGTTCCATTTTCCAGAGTGGAAACTAAATGCCTTCATCACTTTTGAAAAATGTGCCCATCTTTAAAGTGCCTAAGTGGTTTAGGCTCCTAAGTCCTATTTTCAATCTCTATAAAGAACCTAGAAGGCTTTAGGTGTGAGTATTAAGAAAATGAAAACAGTTTTGGGACAAAGATTCAAAAAAGATGTGCTGGGGGGTGGGGGAGGAAAGAAAAAATAGCAATGTTGACATCTTTTAAAATATGGGCTGATTTCTTTAGCACATATGTTGTCTGTAAACTCAGTTTCATGATTCAGCATTTCCATTATAAAATAATTTATAACACTAAGAGTGAGTGAACACCAGATGTGTGCAACGGAGTGATGTTCTGGTCTAAAACAAGGAGTGTGGTTGTCATGATTGAGAGATCCATTAACACTCGTCAGCGCCAGATTCTACTCCCAACATGGCATCTTTACAATATCTAAAGAAAGCCTGAATGTTTGCATTTGCTGCTGCTTGTTAGCTTTAGAAATATCAAGTCTTGTCTTCCCTGCAGGATTCCTTGGCGAACTGGAGAGGAAGCTTTCTCAGGACATGTGCTACCTGCTCACCTGGCCAGCTCTGCTCACCTGGTCATGAGGTGTGTGGAGGCCACTGCCAGCTTGGTCCCTATATATAAATGGCCTTTTTAGAATGGAATCTTGGAGCTTCATCACCCTAGAAGCCTTTTCTCCACATATGCTACTTTAGCCTCTAGTCACGGTGATGTCGAAGGGAGAGATGTGGCACCTGGTCATTGCAGGAGGGTGGTTTTGGAGATCTGGATTGAATATTAGCACTATTTGTAGTATCACCTGCTAGGATCAAGAAAGCAGGCTGATTTAAAGGAGGGTGAAAATCTGAGGCATAAGCATGAGCTCCCATCATGATGGGAGTTTTGGGAGAATGGTCCCTATATACCACATATTTTAGACTCAAAAGTCTAATGCAAGGTCCTCACCCAAATGGTATCGACTTCAAAGAGTAGCATCAGTCCTCCCAGAAGAATGGACATGGCTAGTCCAGGGACAAAGCCCAAAGATGGCTACCAGTCACCAGCAGAAGAGGTCATTGGCTCAGAACAGCAGCTTGCTCAAAGACTGCCTCATAAAAAGAGAACCTGGAACTTGCCTAACTTCACAAGAAAGAATCCTATTTCCCAGCTCCTCACCAGAGCAAACACATTCTGCCAAGGAACCACACCCTGTCCTGCCACCTTGTGACCGAAGGGGAAAATGAAATGTCTGTTTCTTTGGGCCTCTTGTTTCCTGGAAGTAGCACCAAACCCCACATCCTTCAAGGGCTATTGCTGAAGAAGAAATGGCTACAAAAAAACAAGCTTGTTGTAAAAGGTGGATGCTGACAATTTGCTTCCATCATCATATTTCATAAGCAGTCCACCCACTCTGAAAGGCAAATTCTAGTGTACTGGGTTCCACGCTGTTGAGTAGGCTGCCAGATCAGAGAACTGCAGGGTCATTTGTTAATTGGAGATAACCTTTTTAATTACTCAGGATTTTTGCAGCTCTGGAAAAAAATTCTTCTAACCCTGGGTTGGAATTTGCAATTACTTCTTTTGTTTTTATTTAAACGAATAGTATTTTACCAAATTTTTAACCTACTCAGGCCCTGATCCTGCAGACCCTTATGTATTATGAGCAGTCACATTGATTTCCAAGGGATTGTTGACAGCGTGAAAAGTTAAGTTTGTGTGCAAATCTTTGCAGGAGCAGGGCCTTAGACTGTAGGGTTTTTGGGGTCAGGCACTGTGCTTTTGGGCTGGTCTACACTTGGGGGGACGAAATCGATCTAAGATACGCAACTTCAGCTACGTGAATAACGTAGCTGAAGTCGAAGTATCTTAGATCGACTTACCTGGGGTCCACACGGCGCGGGATCGACGTCCGCAGCTCCCCCATTGACTCCGCTACCGCTGCTCGCTCCGGTGGAGTTCTGGAGTTGACGGGGAGCACGTTCGGGGATCGATTTATCGCGTCTTAACGAGACGCGATATACCGATCCCCAATAAATCGATCGCTACCCGCCGATACGGCGGGTAGTGAAGACGTACCCTAAGTTTATTGTTGTACAGTGCCTAGTACAATGGCAATGGAGACCAACAAGTAGTACATTAAGTACATCCATGTGGCACTAACGTTAACATCAAGGCAAGACAAGCCCAAGGTTTTTGCCTCTAGGAATATTGGGTCAGTGTGACTTTGGTAGGACTTGTTATTTATTTCTATTGTAATTTTGTTGACATTTAAAATACAAGCTGTTAGGTTAGGCCAGTATTAGAAAAAAGTAAATAGTCAGAATCAGATAATGAAGCTCAAAAGTATTTGCCAGCAGCAAACGATTAGGCTGTGATAATGTCTAAAGAGTTAGAGATGCATGAGACATCTCCCACACAACCATATCTTCTTTAAAAAATAAACGCATGGCATTCATTTGTAATCTGCGTGAAGAAAGACAGTTCTACAATTGCCATTTCAATGCCGGCTGATATAATGAAATATTGACGCTTTGTCATTTTGGTCCCTGTCTGTACACTTGCTAAGGATCGCTCCTCTGCTGTAATGTCTACAAAAAGCCATGACAACGGTTAGGCCACTGGTGGGCTGAGATCAATGCCTATCATGCTGACCAATATTGTCTCATTGTTACCTTGTATTCCCCAGCATCAGCTGATTCCCATCTGTTGTCTCTTGTCTTATACTGAGATGGGAAGCTCTTTGGAGCACGGACCATCCTTTTGTTCTGTGTTTGTACAGCACCTAGCACAGTGGGGTCCTAGGCCATTACTAGGGCTTCCAGGTGCTATGGTAATATGAATAATAGTTGAAAAGTGTACAGGCCAGATCCTCAACTGGTGTAAATCAGTATAGCTCCATAGCCTTCAACAATTTACTTCAAGCACTGAAGTCAATGGAGCTGCACCTTTTACACCACCTGAAGATCTGCCCATATATTTTGAGGAAGCTGATTTTTCTCTTCTCATTTTACTGCCACTACTTGAGACCCAATATGTAGGGCAGAGGAGGGCAAACTATGGCCTGCGGGCCACATTCGGCCCGCGGGACCGTCCTACCTGGCCCCTGAGCTCCCAGCCAGGGAAGCTAGCTCCCAGCCCCTCCCCTACTGTCCCCTCCTCCTCCTCCCCCCACCCCCACAGCCTCAGTACACTGTGCCGCCAGCACTCTGGCCCACCGCTCCTGCCGGGCAGCGCGGCGGTGTGGCTGGCTCTGGCATGGTAAGGGGGCAGGGAGTGGGGATTTCCGGAGAGCAGTCAGGGGACAGGGATCAGGGGGCGGTTGGATGGGGCAGAGGTTCTGGGGGGAAGCAGTCAGGGGACGGGACGGGGGTTGGATAAGTGTGGGAGTCCCAGAGGGCCTGTCAGGAAGTGGGGGGTATGGATAGGGGTTGGGGCAGTCAGGGGACTGGGAGCAGGGGGGTTGGCTAGGGGTGGCGTCCCTGGGGGGCGGTTAGGGGCAGGGGGTCCTGGGAGGGGGCGGTCAAGGGACAAGGAGTGTGGGGGGGTGTTGGATGGGGCAGGGATTCTGAGGGGGACAATCAGGGGGCGGAGGCGGATGGGGGAGGGGTCCAGGCTGTTTGGGGAGGCACAGACTTCCCTACCCGGCCCTCCATACAGTTTTGCAACCCCGATGAGGCCTTCGGGCCAAAAAGTTTGCTCACCCCTGATGAAGGGAGTCAAACCATAGCACCATCAGAGAGCATGACCACCTTTATTCCCCCATTATCTCAGAGAGGGGAAAACTCCTCCCTGTATCTCTAACAATGCTCTTTGACAGATGAGCACTGACCTACTTTGCACTCAAGCCAGATGTTTACATTTATGAATGCAGAGACATTTCAGTAAGGCTAAGAGAAGAGTTACTTTACAGCTTGTCTGTGTGGTCTCTTGGGCTGAGCAGTTGAATTTCACGTGAAAATATAGTTTGTGGTTAAATGCAAGAGGCTTTAAAGGCAAAGAAAACATGGGAGAGCATTATGCATTTTTAAATGCCATCTCAGAGATACAGAAGAAGGGAAATGCAGCTGTACCTTTTTATAACAAGCTGCAAACTCCTTTCAATTTAAAGATAATAATAGTCACTTGCAGCCTGTTCACCAGGGCACATTTTTACAGCATTTCAGCTTCATGTCAGAAATCTCATTGTATCAGGTAGCAACATAATCCAGGCTCATGAAATAGGACTGGCACTAAGCCACCATATTGGATTATTTCTCACTAGATACTATCCCAATCACATGAACCTCATCTATAGTTCAAATGACAAACCCAGCAACCTTGGAGTTCTAATTCCAAATCTGAGATTTCACTGCTTTGTGGCTCAATTTCCCCATTTATAGAATGGGGATAATATTTCCCAACTTCGCAGTGGATTTGAGGATTAATTAACGTTTTTCTCAATGCTACACAAATCCTAGTAACGCTAACATAAAATGGATAACTGCAGAGACTGCTTCTTTTTAAAAGCCTTAAATCCAAGGGCCAGATCTGCAGCTGGCGTAAATCAGTTTAACTCCATTGACTCCAATATAACTATCTATAGATTCACAGATTCCAAGGCCAGGAGGGCCCACTGTGATCATCTAGTCTACCCTCCAGAAGAACACAGGCCATAAAACTTCCCCCAGAATGATTCCTAGGGCATGTCTGATAGAAAAACATCCAATCTCGATTTAAAATTTGCCAGTGATCGAGAATCCACCACAACCCTTTGTAAATTGTTCCATTGGTTCATTACTGTCACTGTCAAAAATGTACAGCTCATTTTCAGTCTGAATTGGTCTGGCTTCAACTTCCAGCCGACCCGCCATAGCAGGTTATTACACTTTCCTCTGAAGCTGCCGGTACTAGTTGTTGACCAGGTTAAATGGATCACTGGTCTGATGGGCTCTGGCAAAGCCTAGGTTCTCCTGGCATCTGGAAGCGAGCCTCCCAGCCCAGCCCACACTAGCGCGCCAAAAATAACCATGTAGACCTGGCAGCTCGGGCTGGAGCTCAGGCTCTCACGTCAAAGCCACGCCTGCACAGCTAGCATGAGTCCCACCAGCACAAATCTGTGGGCCCGGGCTGGGAGGCTTGCTCCCCGAAGCAGTGAGACACACCCTCTGGGGCAAGGGAAGAGAAAATGCTGCTTGACAGGATTTTCTTCAGCGACAGGGCCTGGCCGCACCAGGCTGCTGTCTCTGCCTGGAGAAGCCACCTCCTCATTGGGCTGAAGTGCTGTCTTTGCCATCATCCCACCACCAGGGAGCAGCCAGGTGGACGGTAATGGTCATTAGGGAGATATGCTGCTTATCGAACTGTGAACAAACATATAAACATCCTTACAGAGTGATGAAGAAACAGTAAGCAAGGGGTGTGTGGGATTAGTGACAAATATTGAAAGGGAACAACAACTCGCCCTGGGCCCTGTGATTCCTGACTGTTTGGCCCTGACTTTTCACAGGGTCTAATACAGCTGGAGATGCACCCTGTTGCTCAGCAGTGCTAGCCACTGAAGGAGCAAAGGACTGAGAATCAAACCCACATGGCAACACAGATTCTGTTACTAGACGGCTCCACCTTGTGTCCCACGTCTACCCCCACCACCCCACAAGCCTCATAACCCAAGGCAGCCTCAGAAAAATGTGTCTAATTCTTCTTGCAGTTACACTAGTTTACACCAGTCAAGCTCCATTCACTTTCCTGAAGCTTCTCCTAATTTATACTAGTGTAACTGACAGGAGAATCAGCCCCCTGGTGTTTTGTATCCGCTGGATGTCCTGGTAAAACATGTAAACACTATCTGTATAACCAACGTATAGCAATAGCTAATTTACTGCATGAATGTGAAAGCGGCCATGTGGGGCCTCTTTGGCCACTAATCCAGGGGTATTTTACCTACATCAATGGCTGTCTCATTTCCTCATTCTACAGGCCACTTTATAAGAGAGCTCATCTCATGGTCCCAGCTCCCACCTCCTACACAAAATTCCAGATCCTTCATTCTGCTGACCATCAGGAATGGCTGCATGCAAGACTACTGCTCCACAGGTATTAATATGAGAACTACTGTCTGGTATCCTAGAAATCCCAAAGGCTCACGTTCTTAGTGAAATATTTGTTCATATATAAAGAATGGTAAATATCAATGTCTACACATGGTGGAGCTATTGCTCCATATCTAGCAGAATGTGCTTTCATCACACAGTATTAATGAGGCTGTAAAGCAATTAAAGGGTCTAGAGAACCATTCAGTAAAGAGACATCATTGTCTCTTAAATCTCTGGTTTTGAGTTGCAAATGTCAGAGGGAGGAGGAGGATTTTATTTGTTTCCATCTAAGTGTTAGAAACTGGCAGATTTCTAACCAAACACTTAAATAAAACAGCTTATGCTACTGTATTCAGTGTGTCAATGCAAAGTACAGGTAGCCATGAACTGCTGATTCGACTCCAAGCTCTGTTTTTCTGCAGTGGTGTTTGCAATCCAGAGCCAAACTTCCCCAAGAGCAGGGTGATGAATTTAATTGTTCAGCTTTGGCTCATTGCACAGACAAAGTAAAGCTGCAAATTTGAGTGCAAACCCATACCCAAAGTTTTGGTTCAGGTTCATCCACCTCTAGCAGGAAGAGGAAAATCCATCAGATCACCTTAGATTGAAGGCCAACATTTTTCAAAGTGATTTGGGATGCCTCCATTTTTGGCTACCCACCTTGAAGCACCTTCTAATGGCCTGATTTTTCAGAAAGTGCTGAGCACCCATTCTCTGAAAAATCAGGCCCCTTTTAAGGTGTCAAAGTGGAGCATCCAAAATCACTATTCACTTCTAACAATCTTGACCTAATTCATTAAATGAGTGTTTGATTTTGCAGCATGGTCTAGAGATGGAAACAAAGGACTGGGAGCCAGTGAGCTCCTGACACTGACTCACTGTGTGATCTGGAGGAAAAGGATTTAACCTTGATGTGCTGAAATTCAGCTCCTCCCTCTGTAAATGCGGAATGATAGTATTTATGTAACTACTTAATCCTTGCAAGCCCCACTGATTATTATGATGATGGTGCATGGTGCTGGATTGGTAAGCAATTGCTGCTCAATCCTTTGAACACATGAGGTGTTATGAGCACTTATGCTCTATTTGTTATTTGTACCGCAGAGAGTGGAAATCAGAATTTCCAGCCAGTCAGAAATTGATATTTCAACATTTGTTTTCATTGCAAATTGGGACTAAACTTTAGGGGGGGGGGAAATGTTCAGGGAATGAAAAATTCCAAAACATGGTGAACAATTCAGCTTTTCAACTGCACAGGTGAAGCTGGGCCCTTGTATCAGCTTTAAGCACCTGATTCAAAGCTCACGGATGTCAGTGGCAAGACGCCTATTGATTTCATGGGCTTGTGATCAGTGCCTAAAAGAAGGCAGGCTAAGGGAGATTGCACTGGATGGCAGTTCAAAGGCTGGGAGTCCAGTTAGAAGTTGTAGGGGAAAGGGAATCTCCCTGGGGTTTGTTTGATTACAGGCTTTTCTGTGGTGCTTATGTGAGCACCTCACATATGGGATATTCATGATGTGTTTCCTTACACACACCCACGTGAAGAAGGAAAGCATCACACCATTTTTACAGATGGGAAACTGAGTCACAGAGCAATTAAGGAGAAGTCTATTCTAGAAAATATACGTAGACTGCTGCAGTTAAAACAGCCAAACCCAGCTAGAGTAGATGCTGTTAGGTTTGTATGAAAGTGCTTGTACTGGTATAGTTTTGGGCAGTTTGGGAAGCAGAATAAGCTACACTGATATAAGGCACAATTACACTAGTATAATTTAGGGTACATCTACACAACCTGCTGGATTGGTGGGTAGTGATCGATATATTGGGGAATCGATTTATCGCGTCTAGTGTAGATGCAATAAAATCGATCCCTGATTGCTCTGCCATCGACTCCTGTACTCAACTGTGGCGAGAGGCAGAAGTGGAGTCGATAGGGGAGCGACGGCAGTCAACTCTGCGCCGTGAGGACATGAGATAAGTCGACCTAAGATACGTCAACTTCAGCTATGCTATTCTCGTAGCTGAAGTTGCTTATCTTAGGTCGATCCTGCCCTCCCTCAGGCCAATGGGGGCTGCAGGAAGCGGCGGCCAGCAAATCCCTTGTCCCGCGCCACTTCCTGCAGCCCCCATTGGCCTGGAGCGGCGAACCGCGGCCAGTGGGAGCCGCAATCGGCTGAACCTGCGGACCCGGCAGGTAAACAAACCAGCCCGGCCCGCCAGGGGCTTTCCCTACACAAGCGGCAGCCCCAGTTTGAGAACCACTGATCTAGACCATTCCAGACAGGTGTTTGTCTAACCTGCTCTTAAAAGTCTCCCAATGATGGAGATTCCGCAACCTCCCTAGGCAATTTATTCCAGTGCTTAACCATTCTGACAGTTAGGAAGTTTTTATAATGTCCAACCTAAACCTCCTTTGCTGCAATTATAGCCCATTGCTTCTTGTCCTATCCTCAGAGATTAAGAAGAAAAAATTTTCTCCCTACTCCTTGTAACCACGTTTTATGTACTGTATTTTCTGGCGTATAAGACTACTTTTTAACCCAGGAAAATCTTCTCAAAAGTCGGGGGTCGTCTTATACGCCGGGTGTCGTCTTATAGGGCGGGTGCTGAAACTTCCGAGCCGGACTGGAGAATCTGCGGTCGCTGCATATGGTGGGGGGAGCTCAAAAACGGCCGCGGCCGCATCCCTGCCCGATGACGAGGTGAGGGGGTGCCTCACCGGGAAGGTGTAAGTGAAGGGTGGAGCAAGCTGCAGGCGTCCGGGACGCCCGGGGTATGGAAAAAAGAGAGAGAGCGGCGCTGTGCCCAGAAAAACACGCCTCTTTCACCAGTCTGGCCCGCCCTTGTATCCTATTACCGTACCTCCTTCTCTGCCTCTCAGATCTCGCTCCTGAGGACTGCAGTGAAGCAGCGCAGGCGCGCATGTGCGAGATCTGAGAGGCAGAGAAGGAGGTAATAGGATACAAGGGCGGGCCAGACGGGTGAAAGAGGCGTGTTTGCGCTACCGCTCTGATAGTCTTGGAGACAGGGAGGGCTGGGCAGGCAGGGAGAGCTGACCAATCCAAGCAGGCTTTGTATACAACAACCAGCCAATCGCCGGTAAGGTACATCGCTTGCCGTGATTGGCTGGTTGTTGTATACTGGGTACCACATACAGTACAGTACCAGTATCTGTACCTGTTCATACAGTATAGCACCAGTACATACAGTACAGTATACAAATGTCCAACAGTCAAAACCCCATCATGGCTCCACCAGCAAGAAGAAAGAAATATGAAGCCAGTTTCAAACTTAAAGTTGTAAACTTTGCCATGGAACATAATAACTGCGCTGCTGCAAGACAATATGGAGTAACAGAAAAGATGGTTCGGGACTGGAAAGCAAATGAAAAAGCATTAAAGAGTATGCCAAGGGGTAAGTGTGCATTAAGAGGCACTCCACATTGGCCAGAACTCGAAAAACATGTAGCAGACATGGTGAATGAGCATCGCCAAAACGGTTATGTAGTGACACGAAATAAAATACATTTGTTTGCACTTCAGTGGGCCAAATCTAACCCAGATCACAGCAACAGATTTAAGGCCACTGTATCCTGGTGTACTAGATTCATGGGAAGGCATAATATGGTACTGAGGCAAAAGATGAAAATTGCCCCAAAATTACCTGCAGATCTTGATAGCAAAGTAAATAGTTTCCATCGATACGTAATACAACAGCGCACTAAACATGGCTATGCGTTAAGTAGTATTGGAAATATGGATGAAACTCCAATGAATTTTGATATGGTTGGAAATAAAACTGTCCATCAAAAAGGTGAAAAAACAATTTTAATTAAAACAACAGGACATGAGAAGTCCAGTTTTACAGTGGTACTAGGATGCACAGCTGATGGTGCCAAACTGAGACCAATGATTATTTTTAAAAGAAAAACAATGCCGAAACTCAAGTTCCCTGTTGGTTGTTTTGTACATGTGAATGAAAAAGGCTGGATGGATGAAGAAGGGGTAAAGCTATGGCTTGATAATGTATGGAGCAGGCGACCAGGTGGACTTATTCAAAAATGTAGTCTACTGGTGTGGGATATGTTCAGGGCTCATTTAACTCCCAGCACCAAGCAAATGCTTGCAAGACTAAACACAGATGCGGCAGTTATTCCTGCAGAATTGACATCGTTGGTACAGCCACTGGATGTGTGCCTAAACAAGCCATTTAAAGATCGCATTCGAGAACAGTGGAATGAATGGATGGTTAGCGGCAAAAAGTCATTCACAAAAGGAGGAAACATGCGTGCTCCACAGTTGGATGTTTTGTGCAAGTTTGTCATAAAAGCCTGGAATGATATTGATGCAGAAACAGTAATCAAGTCTTTCAAGAAGTGTGGCATATCAAATTCATTAGATGGTATGGAGGACGACTACTTGTGGCAAGATGAAGAGGAAGCCGAAGCTGAGACCACACCATCTGATACGGAATTCGATCCATACGATGACTGCCTTACAAATGTATCACAAGATGTCATTGATGTACTTATGATATCAGATGACAAACAGGAGGATTTTGAAGGCTTTTAAAGGGAAACTGTCATGCCAGCAAAACCTGTAAAAATACCGTAGCTTGCAGTTATGATGGGCGTTGCTAACTCGCCAGGGACTTGCCCGGCACTTGCTCTCTCTCTCTTGTTTGTTATCTTCCTCCTATCATCATCCTTTCCAGTTTGGTTGACAGCTTAGAAAACAAACAGCATGGCAGCTCCCATGGGTTTATTGTCTTATCCTTCCTTTCAGCTTTAGAGTGAATTAGGAAAAGTTTAATCCACTTGCACTGTTTTATGTTTACATGTTTGATGACAAACAGCCTTATGTTTATAAGTGACAGTTTTCCTGCTAAGTACCTGCATGTCATAAGCATTTGAATTAAAATTACCATATTGAAATCAAATCTGATGTTTTTTTTAATTTTTTTTTGGTGTGCTTTGGAAGAGGGGTAGTCTTATACGGCGAGTATATCCCAAACTCTATATTTTAACTGGAAAAGTTGGGGGTCGTCTTATATGCCCAGTCGTCTTATACGCCGGAAAATACGGTACTTGAAAAGTGTTATAATGTCCCCTCTCAGTCTCCTCTTTTCCAGACTAAACAAACCCAATTTTTTCAATCTTTCCTCATAGGTCATGTTTTCTAGACCTTTAATTTCCGTTGCTCTTCTCTGGACTCCCTCCAATTTCTCCACCTCTTTCCTAAAATGTGCCGCCCAGAACTGAACACAGTACTCCACTTGAGGCCTAATCAGTGCGTAATAGAGCAGAACGATTTCTCTTCTCTTGCTTACAACACTCCTGCTAATACATACCAGAAGGATGTTTGCTTTTTTTGCAACAGCGTTACACTGTTGACTCATATTTAGCTTATAGTCACTATGACCCCCAGATCCCTTTCCGCGGTACTCCTTCCTAGGAAGTCATTTCCCATTTTGTATGTGTGCAACTGATTGTTCCTTCCTAAATGGTGTACTTTGCATTTGTCCTTCTTAAATTTTATCCTATTTACTTCAGATCATTTCAAATTTTAATCCTATCCTCCAAAGCACTTGCAAGCCCTCTCAGCTTGGTATCATCTGCAAACTTTAAGTGTACTCTCTATGCCATTATCTAAATCATTGATGAAGATATTGAACAGAACCAGACCCAGAACTGATCACTGGAACCCCACTCATTATGCCCTTCCAGCATGACTGAACCACTGATAACAACTCTCTGGGAATGGTTTTCCAACCAGTTTTGCACCCACCTTATAGTAGCTCCATCTAGGTTGCATTTCCCTAATTTGTTTATGAGAAGGTTATGTGAGACAGTATCAATAGCTTTACTAAAGTCAAGATATACGATGTCTACCACTTCCCCCCATCCACAAGTCTTGTTACCCTGTCAAAGAAAGCTATCAGGTTGGTATGGCACAATTTGTTCTTGACAAATCCATGCTGACTGTTATTTATCACCCTATTATCTTCTAGATGTTTGCAAATTGATTATTGATTAATTATTTTGCTCCATTATCTTTCCAGGTACAGAAGTTAAGCTGACTGGTCTGTAATTCCCTGGGTTGTCCTTTTTTCCCTTTTTATAGATGGGCAAATATAGTGCCATTTTCCAGTCTTCTGGAATCCCTCCTGTCTTCCATGACTTTTTATCTACTAGTCTAATAGCATAGATTTCTCTAAATAAATCAGCTTATTTTTCATTATTAATATAGTGTTAGATGTGCACTGGGAACTTTACAGACAAGAAAAGAAGACTAAGTTCTTGCCCTGAAGATCTAATTGAAATCCCTCTGCAGTGGCCATTGGAATCAATGGAAAATGAAGCACAGACAAGAGGTGGAAAATGGAATGCAACAAAGGGGCAATAATGTGGCTTATTTGTGCCACAGGTCTCCATACCCTCCTCTATTTCTTATCAGGTGTTTAACTTGGCCTAGACTAGGAAAAGTGGCCCAGTTTAGGTTGGGCTTAGTTAACATATGCTAGTTACGCTTGACCTAAACTTGACCTTATTCTTAGTGTAGGTGCAAGGTAACACCTTGCAGTTCAATTTTATATGGTCAAGTTGTAGCTTAGGTTATAGGTCAACCTGCTACAAAGTTGAACTAAAGGTGTTACCCTGCATCTACTTACTAGGAAAAAGAACAGGAGTACTTGTGGCACCTTAGAGACTAACAAATTTATTAGAGCATAAGCTTTCGTGGACTACAGCCCACTTCTTCGGATGCCGAAGAAGTGGGCTGTAGTCCACGAAAGCTTATGCTCTAATAAATTTGTTAGTCTCTAAGGTGCCACAAGTNGTACTTGTGGCACCTTAGAGACTAACAAATTTATTAGAGCATAAGCTTTCGTGGACTACAGCCCACTTCTTCGGCATCCGAAGAAGTGGGCTGTAGTCCACGAAAGCTTATGCTCTAATAAATTTGTTAGTCTCTAAGGTGCCACAAGTACTCCTGTTCTTCTTTTTTGCAGATACAGACTAACACGGCTGCTACTCTGAAACCTGTTACTAGGAAAAGAGGCATGTGATAGCTCAGTCTGACTTACACTATACCATTTTTCCTACTCTAGAGAGAGCCTGTGGGCTGGGGTAGCATTTCAGGCCTTTTAATACTAGCTTAGTCAAAGCATTTATTGGAGCATTGGTCAAGTACTCTCAGATTCCAGACTCCTCTGCATGACCAGTGCATTTCTTCTCAGGCATAAGCGCACTTGCCATCTTGAAGCCACTGCCACCACTTGTAATACTCACTTATAAAATCAAAGGATTTATTGGATCACTGCAAACAACAACTCCAGCACACACAGGCAGGACTTAACTTCTTCTGGCCAAGGCAACACATAAAAGCAAAACAACAACTGGATACTAAGATAAAGATACAGTGCTATCTACTGGTGGAGGAGGTGCTGTCTGCACTGATGCTTACAATATGGTGTAAAGAGGAAAGGGTGAAGGTGTAACACGGCACCCGTGTTTGTTGTTGGCAGCCAGGGCTGAATGTGGGACCTCTGAGCCTCTACTGTTTGAGCTAAAACCGCCCCATCTCTATTAGATAATGCTGTAGCAGGCTTATCAACCTCACTAGAGTGGGACCGGACACCACACTGAATCAGTGTGGGTTCCACACACTCCCTTTGAATGTGGATGCTTGTCTACCACTTCAGAGGACCACTCAGCTCAGTTTCCTGTAAGGGCACCTGGGTGTGCAGCTCAGGCAGTGAAGGAGGGAATTCCAAGCATAGGAGGCTGCATGGAAGAAAGTTCAGAAATAAGAGTGGGAGAAATGTATCTGGCTCCACCTGAGCAACAGAAACACCTGAGCAACTAAACTAAACAGATGTTTCAAGTGTCACTTATGGTGGAGTGGTTATTTCACCATGCTGGTCCTGATTCTGCATTCCCTGCCATGGGTCCGTTGTCTTAGGCAGAGCATTCTTACAAATCAATGCTGTGGAATTTTTGTATGAAAGCGAATCTTACTTTGTCTTCAAAGGACCGAGCCTACAAAGCAGATCATTGGAAAAATTACCCATGTTGAGTGTCTTTCAACAGAGCGTAATGTCTGTCTTAGTCTGTGTAAAGAGTGCATCACTGCCACTTTTCTATGCTGCAACTTGATTTAAAAACAGGTTTTGTGGATTCTAGAGTAATAGGCTATTGCCCCGTAGGCCCTGATTCAGCAAAACACTTATGCACATGCTTAACTCCCATTAGTTTCCCATTACTTATGTACCATCAAAGTCAGCAGGGTTTAGGCTGGTGTTTAAATGCTTTGCTGAATTGGGACCATAAGTCAGATCCTCAATGGTAGGTAGGTGCCTGAAAACCACCGAGGAACTGGTCCATAGTCATTACTTACTTTGACATCACTCTAAAGCAGTAGAGCCCAAACCAGCTTGCGACCCATTTCCTGGTGGAGGCACTGAGATAATGATTGTTCTATTCATTACATTGATCTAAAATGAAATGACTATTGGCCATCAGACATGAGTTGTGCCATACTAGCGCACATGGTCAATAAACAAATGATTTTGTATCATTAATAATGGCCAGCAGCTGAGAACATATGTTAATGGAAAAGGCAGAAAGCCCCAAATAAAACCCCCAGACCCAAGCACTTTCAAACTTTGGACCTGGATATGAATATTACAGATTGTCCAATAAAAGATACCACCTAAAGATGGACCCAAAAAACTCAGTTTACAGAGTAAGATTTCAAACCTCAAAGCCCTGCACTAGATAGAATGTCTGGAGCCTGAAAGCTTGTGGATAAACATATCAATGAACTAGGGTTTTCTTTTTGATCCAGATTAATATTTTGTACCTAGTAGGGCAGTAATATCCTAAAGACAATTACATGAGTGTACTTCCCACTAAGAGTGGATGGAAAGAGAAGCACAAAGTAAACCAGTGGCAGGGCACAACAAGAAGTTTTGTTGGTCCTACAAAACCCAGAAACTATGCAGTTTTAGTCTTAAGCATCATCTATTACTTATCTTTCAACTAATTATTTACATATACACAGATCTGTTTTATAGAGCACTTCTGGGACTCAGAAACCCACAGCTAAGCTTTTCAAAAATTACCACTCCTCATGAAATGTCTTGAACCAGATATAATTTCTTTTTCCCTTTAAAAGGCCAAGAATTACCTGCAAATATATTGATGGGAAAAGGTCATGCGCTAATAAAAATATAATCTCAAAAGAATCTAAACTCACTACCTTTGAAATGTGATATATCAGATTAAAGTCACATAGCTCAACCCAGCTCCCATTGAAATAAATGGAAAGGTGGCCACAATGTTTAGTTACCATCCACGGAAACTAGTGGTACTGGGCCTGATTCTAATGTAAAATTACACCACTGCAAAGGAATGACTCTACTGAAATCCAAAGAGTTATGTCAATATAAAACTAGCATGAGAGGAGAGACATGTCCATTATTTTGCCACCAGAGGGCACATATATGGGTTCTACTAATGCAAAAGAAACATTAAGGATAACCCGAAGAAACTTAATATAAGGGAGAATTATTTAGTTAAGAATAAATGTGCTCCCTCATTCATATCAAGATTTGTCTGAATGCAAAAAAATTTAAGCCAATTTTTTTATGCCTGTCTCGCTGATTCTACACAAACCAAGGAGTGATGTGATCAATTAGCAGTTTGCAAAATCAGTTTGAGGATGAGAAACACTAAGTATTATCACTGTGAAGAGCAAGGACATTTCCATATTTTGTCTGTCAGTTGCTACCTAAACTGAGCATCTAAAAAACCTCACCATGGTGGGTGCAGATGGGCCCCCCATCTCAATCCCAGATCCAGATCTGGGCTCGGCTCCAAATTCACTATTTATACTTACAACATTTCTAGGTGGGCCAACCTCAAACTTTGGGAAAGATCAAATTCTGATCCACATTTTTAACACCAAGGTCTGGGCGTGTGTAGATTTGGGATTTTATCTCCTCATGGAGACAGAATGGCCTCACTCTCCTCAAAACACGGACAATTGTGTTTGGAGTATTGAGATTTTCCCCTTAAAGTAAATCTCAATGCACCAACTCCTCTCCACTCCCGAACTATTAACTTTCTTTCCCAATGTCTGGCCCGCTTCAGAGAACATGATTTTTCTTAAAAGGATTTCTGCAGAGAAATAACAAAAAAACATTTTTAAGCTACCTTGTGTATGAAGATCACCATATAGGTTTGGGGTAAAGTTTTCAGATGTGCCTAGATCCCATTTTCAAGAGAGATTTAGGCACATAATAGCCTAATTCAATGAAGGTTAGGAGCTTAAGTGCTGAAGACACTGTTGAAAACTGGATTTAGACACATCTGAAAATGTTACTCTTAATCTATATATTTTTATTTTAATTAATCCAGTCCCCCATCATAACCTATCAAGGTACACTAACAAATGTAAAAATACACTACTTCAGTACTAATGTGGTAAAACATCAGTGTTGCCTGGCAAACAAAGACTCCCTTTTCCATGTAACCTCTGACACCCAAATTACTTATTCCCCTCCCCTCTGATTAGTAAAATCCCTGGTAAAGAGAGAGACCTGGCACTGTACCCTTATGAGCAAGAGATTCAGGGTCTGTCAGATCAAGAAAGGAAGCAAGTTACAAGTCCTCTTCTGCTGAAATTATTTCCATCTATAGGGCCTAGTCTGGCTCCCATTTAAGTTAGAGAGAAAACTGCCAGACAAAGTGGTGTATGAATGATCAGACCATGAGGGTTGAGCTTGCCCTCTGACCCTAATTGTCAGGAAAGTGGCCATGTGTAAGGAAGTGAAACAGTGATTAAGTGAAATTACCTCATGCAAGATAAGGGCCTAACTGTATTTAATGGATCCTATATAGGCTAGTAATTTGTAAGTAAGTAATATAAAAGCAATACAAATTATGGCCTAATTTAGCATGGTCAATAACATCTCCAAATAACCCTTTTAGGCTTTGTTTGCATGTCTTCCTTCTTGGCATACTAAATAGCCTCTTATTCAGTTTTTGAACTGTCCCTGACTTGGGTATAGGACAATGAAAAAGTCATTGTGACCTGCCAAACACAGGCAAAACAAGGGAAGTTCATGTCTTACATAAGATCAATAGCTTTGTTATTGTTAAAAAGTAAATAGACATGTTATATAATCTAGTGGGTAATGCAGAATAACATATTTGGTCATAAATATGTTTTAATTAGTAGGATATAATGAATCAGAGGAAGGGGTGTTAATAAAAGTAAGTGTCATCTTGGGTATAAAAGTGTACTAAAATTTAAGCCTTGGCCTTTGTTTGTGTACAGCCTCATTTGTGTACATACAGCCAATTCATTGGCCTGTTACATCTCAGTTAATCACTGGGGTGTGGTGTTTTGTACCTATGCTAAAATAGACCTGTTCCTTGCATTAAAACTCAACAATGAAGTGGATTTTTGTCTGCTACAGTTGTCCGCTTTGCTGGGTGTGTAAGGTAACCTGTGGGGCTGGTTAGTGTTCCTAAAATATCCTTACACCATATTCAGAGGCACTGTGACAGTCAGACCCCCTTATTCTAAGACTTCTTTACATTCAGCTAGACCTCAGAGCGAAATCCAGACTCCATTGAAGTCAATGAGAGTTTTGTGATTGACTTCAATGGGGCCAAGATTTCAACCCCAATGTCCAACACATCACTGCTGTGTCTCCAGTGCGGGCTGTGGGAGTTACTCTTGATTCCCAAACTTATTGCTGTGTATCTAAGTTCATAGAATATTAGGGTTGGAGGAGACCTCAGGAGGTCATCTAGTCCAATCCCCTGCTCAAAGCAGGGCCAAAACCCACTAAATCATCCCAGCCAGGGCTTTGTCAAGCTGGGCCTTAAAAACTTCTAAGGATGGAGATTCCACCACCCCCCTAGGTAACCCATTCCAGTGCTTCACCGCCCTCCTAGTGAAATAGTGTTTCCTAATATCCAACCTAGACCTCCCCCACTGCAACTTGAGACCATTGCACCTTGTTCTGTCATCTGCCACCACTGAGAACAGCCGAGCTCCATCCTCTTTGGAACCCCCCCCCCCTTCAGGTAGTTGAAGGCTGCTATCAAATCTCCCCACACTCATCTGTAGACTAAATAAGCCCAGTTCCCTCAGCCTCTCTTCATAAGGCATGTGCCCCAGTCCCCTGATCATTTTTGTTGCCCTCTGCTGGACTCTCTCCAATTTGTCCACATCCCTTCTGTAGTGCGGGGGACCAAAACTGGATGCAATACTCCAGGTGTGGCCTCTCCAGTGCAGAGTAGAGGGGAATAATCACTTCCCTTGATCTGCTGGCAATGCTCCTACTAATACAGCCCAATATGTCATTGGCCTTGTTGGTAACAAGAGCACACTGCTGACTCATATCCAGCTTCTTGTCTACTGTAATCCCCAGGTCCTTTTCTGCAGAACTGCTGCTTAGCCAG
Organism: Trachemys scripta elegans; assembly: GCF_013100865.1. Lineage (NCBI taxonomy): Eukaryota > Metazoa > Chordata > Testudines > Emydidae > Trachemys > Trachemys scripta. The sequence goes on along the minus strand of NC_048301.1, from coordinate 13,930,466 downwards.
TTGGTCCCCAGCCTGTAGCAGTACATGGGATTCTTCCTTCCTAAGTGCAGGACTCTGCATTTGTCCTTGTTGAACCTCATCAGATTTCTTTTGGCCCAATCCTCCAATTTGTCTAGGTCACTCTGGACCCTATCCCTACCCTCCAGCATATTTACCTCTCCCCCAGTAGAGTATTATTTGTGAACTTGCTGAGGGTGCATCATCCAGAGCATTAATAAAAATGTTGAACAAAACCGGCCCCAGGACCAACCCCTGGGACACTCCGCTTGATACTGGCTGTCAACTAGACATCGAGCCGTTGATCACTACCCGTTGAGCCTGACAATCTAGCCAGCTTTCTATCCACCTTATTGTCCATTCATCTAATCCATACTTTTTTAACTTGTTTAACAGGTTAAAAACAAGTTGTTTAACAATTAAAGGGTTTGGACTCCTAATGTTTAGAGCTGAGTTTGGACAAAGAAATCAGTAGTGTGTTTTTAAAGATCAGAAATTTAGTAAGCTGAGGGAATGCAAGAAATATAGGCTGAAAGTTGACAAGTTTATCTGGCTTGACAAAGTGGCATTCTATTGGGAAATGGGAATGTTAACAGATATGGAGATGGACTCACTAGATAGCTAATATCAAACTGCACAGATGGAACTATGTATAATGTTTTTTAAGATTCTAGATTTCAGTGGGACAAACCAACTGCACCAGAGAAGGGGTCAGTATAGAAAGCATGGTGCCGCTCCCATACACAATTGTTCAAGCAGTGACATTCTTTTCCAGAGGTCTAGGGACTCAGGACCTAAGCCCTGGTCTACACTACAGAATTACTCGAATATTACTATGTCGCACAGGGGTGTAAATAATCCACCCCTCCGGAACATAGTCATACCAACCTAAGCGCTGATTTAGACCGTGCTATGATGTCAGGAGAGCTTCTCCTGTTGACAGAGCTACCGCCTCTCATGGAGGTGGAGTTATTAAGCCCAGCGGCTTAGAGTGTCTTCACCAGAAGCACTACAGTGGCGCAGCTGCCTTGGGGCAGCAAGTTTAGAGGGTAGACCTGCCCTAAGCCAGCAAAGCTCAGAGCTCCTCCTACAAACTACTTGAGTGCCCTTCCCTAGCCCTGGACCCACTGGGAGTTGAGGATGCTTATGACTTTGGACAGGGAGCTCAGTAACCTACTCATTCAGGTCCCTACCAATTCAATCCTCACTGTTTTGTCTCCCTTTATAATTAATAAGGAAAAAAGTTCACCCAACACAGCCATCAGAAGTGATCCCTCTGTTTGCCACCCATCACTGTGGGCGTCTCTCTACCCTCCACCCTGTTATTGGGCTTAATCAGCCCATGGCTGCATGAGCATAGTTAGGGCAGGTTTTGGCCCTCAGTTGTTATGCAGAAGGATTTGGCTGTCTGGCCAGACACTGAAAGTGAATCACAGAAGCAGCAGCTCTTCTCAAAAGCGCTTTCGGTGTTTATGGCCGAGCTTCACTTCCTGTCAGCATTTCAGGTGCTACCGTTGCTGCCACCACTCAGAAAATGTTCACACATATTTGGAAGTGGGAGTGAAAATAAATTCTCTTTGGCAACTTCATATGTTTTTGTCTTTCCAATCACAGGTCTTTAGGAAAATCCTGTACAACACCAATACCCTGCAAGGCTGTGGGGCGGCTTCTCAGTTACTCCATTCCCAGGACTGGCAGGTAAGCAAAGTTAGCTTTCAGCCACTTTTGCCCTCCTAATTCTGGGGTTATGCAGGGACCTGCCCAGCCATCAGGGTGGCTGCAATTCATCCTGTTCTTCCTATGAGCCCCTGTGGGTCCTGGGAGTCTAAGAATAGTAGCTGTGCAGGGCACTTTGACCACACCCACTCCACCCCCTATGCTGCAGGCCACAACCACAGCTCTACACTGTCCAGGGAGACTCTCTGCACAGGGGATATTACCAGGAGGCTGTTTCCATCCACTTTAAGGCTCCTTTCTGCTGCCCGAGTGACACAAGAGAGCCTTAGTGAAACCCAATTGGAGCCTGGTTCTTTTCTTTTTAAAAATCGTGATGGCATCTGCTGTACACCGAGGCCTGGGTACCTCTTCCCCCAGCTCCCCTGCATCCCACAGTGGAAGATGGGAAAAGAAAGACTTTCCTTTTGGGGGATGGAGAAGGGCTCCTCTCTCCCTCTCACTGCGTACCACTGCAGCTCTCCTCTGACCTTGCTGCTATTTGGATACTAATTATTTTCATCTCACAAGCCACCTTTGCGTCCTGGCGGTAATCTGGAAGCATCTGCTCCAAATCATCCTGGATTACAGGAATTAAAGGCCCCAATTAGAGGCCTGGGGTCCTGGCAGTGTAAATCTGTTTAACCTTAATCCACCGGGGGTAGGGGCTCTTCCCCCTTTCCAAGGGAGACACAAGGGTAGTCTCCCCTGGCTGTTTTCTTCTGCTCCAGCACCATTTCATCTTCTCACTTCAATGATTTACAGAGTCCACAGACTGCGTAATGCAAATGAGATATACGCACCATTGTGTTTGTGTCTGGGGCTCACACCAGCCCCCTGGACACTGGAGGTCTGAGTCTACCTTTAATCCCTATAAAATGGCTGTCAATAGAAAATGAGAGGAATGGTGGAAAAGGAGGGAAAGTGAAATTCATGGATTCAAACTACCACAGGCCTGAAATCCAGGGAGAAAAATAGGCAGAATGACTAAAGGAGAGTGGGGGAGGAATAGAATGATGGATGTCTCATTGTTATCACCAAGTGGCTGTATTACAATGGTCTACCACACCTTTGGTAAACTGAGACAGCTGCCATCTTGGGTGACACCAGGGACCCCCAGAGCTAAAAGTATGAGGAGCTACAGCTTGACCTGAAGAACTGGGCTTTGTAGATTGGGGCGGTAACAGACTCCTGTCCTTTGTGGATCAGGCACAGAGGGGACCTGTCACACACATTAATTAGTGGGTTACAAAATGATTTAAAACATGGGACAGGCCTGGGTTTCTTAACCTACACTGAAGAAGCTGTAGAAATATCCTCACACTAGCCTACCACTAGCCACTGGTTGATACAGTGCCTTACAAACAGGTGTTGGAGTGAGGACCATCAAAACAGGATGGGGGTTGTAGTGAGGCAGCCAGGTGTGGAGGACTGACATGGAGGTGGGAGCGAAGTTTGCATGACCCCACATGTACAAGGTATATGAGCGTGGCTTTACTTCTTTTTGTCATCAGATCTGGCCATCATCCCAATTTCCTTCTCTCTGACTAAACCAAATACCCCTAAACCTCCACACCTGCTGGGGTATCAGCTCACAATACAGTGATCCTCTAAACTAGACTGGTCAGTTCACTCCCAGCTCTGTCATCCTGGAGACTTTTGGGGAAGAAAAAAAATCTAAAGCAGAAAGCTACCTTCCAAGTCTCCCCTGAAGCACCCAGCTCCCTGCTAGAGGACAGTATTAAAGTCCCTGTCACAGGGCACACCACTCACCCCTTCTCTGGCACCTCTTCCTGGTCACTCTTGGGATTAGCTCTCAAGGTTGACACCCTTTCCCATGATCACACACTGTCACACTGTCTCTTGGGTCTGCAGCTCCTCTCTCATCCCAGGAACCTCAGCATCCTCTTCGTGACTCAGCCTTTCTGGCTAGATCACCCAGCATTCTCCCCTTCCAGGGTAAAGTCCTTCAATTCTCCAATCACACCCACAGGGACTCAGGTAGTCTTCCTGTTCACTGTCCCACCGGTGTGTGCCATACCCTCAGTAACTCACTGGTAGGGGAAACCAGGCCCACCCACTACTACAGATTCCAGTCCAGGGACCCTACACCCCAGAAGTTCTGGGCTTTTCTTCTCCCAGCCCTCACTCTTCCTTCCCTGGACTGCTTCCTACCACTCCTGGTTCCCCTCCTCTCGGAGTGTACCAGCTTCAAACCCTCCTCCCTCTTCCCAGAGAGGGACTGTCCTTTCCCCTCAGCAGTCCCTGTCTGTTGCCAGCTTCCTGGCTTTATAGGCCCCACTTATTCTTGTCCAGCTGAACCTGCTTGCCATCAACTCCCTGGCTCTTCCTCTGGCCTGTGGAGTTAATAGGCCTACCTGGCCACCTTAACCCCTTCCATTCTGTGTGGGGAGAAACACCCCATCACAGTCCTTACATCACCATTTTCTCTAGGATTCCTTAGGGATGCTGAGCAGGTTTGCAGGAGATGGTAGGTCCTCTGCAGAGGTGCCCACAAGCCACTCCTGCTCCCTCCAGACTCCATGTCGTCGTATATCAGTCTGTCATGTTAGAGAGACAAGGTGGGTGAGGTAAATATCTCTTATTAGACCAACTTCTGTGAGTGAGAGAGAGGCTTTCGAGCCATATAGAGCTCTTCTTCAAGTCTGGGAAAGTTACTCTGAGCATCACAGCTAAATGCAAGGTAGAACAGACTGTTTAGCATAAGTTGTTTAGAATAGTCTACGGGAAAATGTGCTAACTATCTAAACTCCCCTTCTTCCTGAACCTCAGGTTAACTCTTTGCTAAATCACAGGCCCAAGTTCTGTCTTTTCAGATACAATAACCCTGAGGTTTAACTTATTGGAATACTGTATAAAACCGTGATATGTAGGTGTTAATATTTCCCAGTCAACTTCAAAGAGAGAGAGCATCTAAGTTTCTTAGTAAACCAACATTCAGTGCACATAGAAAACATTGTAAAGAGTATGAAAACATTGTAAATAGTATTAGGAATATTATGAACAACATTTAAACAAAAGCTGTTAGAAAAATCTACTGATGTTCCTCATACAGACTTCCCCCTTTGTTGCTGCTACCTATTTAAATTTAACATCTATAATTCCATACTTAAGCATACATACACACACACCCATGTGCACATTCCCTCCTCTGATCGTCTCTCAGAGATGATTTCTCGGTTTTTACAGAGCTTGAGCAGCGTGGCAGCATCTCAGTCCTTTCAAAACATTTTTGAGCCTTGTCCTCAAACAGACAGTCTGGGGAATCTCCACCGCTCGCAGCATTTCAGCCCTTGGGTTAATAGCGGACCAGTCCCTTCCGTTGCTAGTGATGCAGAAATCTGTAGCCGGAATCCAAAGTGGAACAGTTATTGGGACCTAGCCCTCATAGCTAGGGCCTGCCTTAATCAGCTGCATTGTCAATAGGTTAAAGCATATATTTATAACCCTCCCCCATCATATTCTGATTGGCTCAGCTTTCTGAGGGTGACTGGGTATGACCAGCCAGGTAGGTAGCCCACCGCTTCAGAGCATACCCTGGAACTGCCACACCCCGTTTCTGGATGTTTCTGGGCCCTTCTAGGTGAGTTGCCCTGCCCTCTGCACAGAATATTCCTGATAAAATCCTTGTTTCCTCCTCACTGCTTCCTTCCATTCCTTTGGGCTAGAAAAGAAAAATCAAACACTGCAGTATAAAGCGTAGCGGTTATACTCTGCCTCTATCACCCAGCAGGCCTTATCTCTTATTCCTATGTCTTTCCCCACACCAAGCAGATGGGTGTGCTTTTAAATGGTCTTCCTTCCTAGCATGCCTTGCTGTGAAGCCCGCAGGGCACCATCAACTGTCAACTACAAATCCCAGAATGCCTTTGCAGCCTCCCTTAAAAAGGCCAATATAGACTGTTACAAGAACTTCAAAATTTAAGGATGGCCCTACTGTAATCTAAAATACCCATATTCCGCTACATATTACCTTGCTGACAACTCATTGAGGAGGTGCCCCTCTGAGCTATAACACGAAGGCAGCAAGGCTTAAAGAGCCTTTATAAGGAGCCGTAAGGATGGAAGTTCCCTCCTCCCCTGTGAAAAACATCCACATTTCTTTTCATGCTGCTAAACCCCATCCCAGCTGCTAAATCCTCCCCCAGCATCCCCAAGCAATGTAAAACTAATGTGTATTGTCCACAGAAAGTGCACAATTGTGAGCTATATGCTTCTCCCCCTCCCAGCACTGGGTGCCTCATGTATTTGGTGGCCTTAATCCGTCTCTGCTTGTATATGCAATATCCAGGGGTTCCGGTGTCATTATAACATCAATACATACAAAGCCATCTGTATGTGGTTTGTTTGGGATTTTTGTTTGTTTTAATATTTGATGATTCACAAAAATGATAAATAATGTATTTAATAAAAGCCCTTGACAAAGTGTTGGGTGTGATTTGTTATACTGTTGTAGCTTATTAAAATATGTGTATGTTAAACTCAATATGTAATTTGTAAGGGTATAGCAGCAATTCGAAATGGAGTCTGAATCACCATTTTGTAAACTCCATCTTGTCACCCCTTAGTGTCCTGTCATCCTGGTCTAGTTATAACTTGATCAAACTGCTTTTTCCCCCCACCACTGGGCGATCTCAAGAGCAATTTTACCTCAGACTATTTCCCACCTTTGCTGGGACCGTACCATGTTTTCCCGTCACAAACTGCATAAAAGAACTGTGACCACAAACAAGTGGTGCAAGTCCATCCTAATGACTGTGCGTGAGCAGTTCAGATCTTCGCAGCATCAGTGCATCGTTGGAGGAGACCATCATTCCTGTAGTGAAGAGAAGAAAGAAGAAGCCATATACGACCTTACCTACTCCTGTTCCTGGGGACGACATCACCAGAGGGTTCTCAATCCGCTTCTTCCATCCCGAGTGACATCATGGGACTCCCCAGTGTTCTTCCTCCGAGGGTTTGCTGGTTATGATTATGCTGTCTATATATGTGTATCATTTTTGTAGTTGAAGTTATGAAATATTGGCTCTATATTGTCTGTATTTCAAACTTATGCTATGATTCTGGGTGACACCCCAGATAAGTTGGTTTCAGCTCTGCCTAGCCTGCTTGATGGCCCATTAAGGACCATCAGCTGTACAATTAACCCATTGAAAAGAAGGCAGATACACCTTGCGACTCAGCAAAGTATGCAGGGACTCGCCCATGTGACTCCAAACTCCATTTTGCTGTAATTTTCCACAGTAAGAACAATAAGTTGTTCTTACACCTGGAAGAGACTATAAAAGGCTGATACCTCATCTCCATCTTGTCTTCAATCCTGCTTCTTACCTCTGGAGGGACTTTGCTACAAATGGAAGCTCTACACAAAGGACTGATGACCCATCCCAGCTGGGGATGTACTCCAGAGACTTTATTTGAACCGGCAGTTTATTCTATCACTGCTACAAGCCTGAACCAAAACTTTGCCATTACTGTATGTAATTGATTCCATATAACCAATTCTAGCTCTCATCTATATATTTTTCCTTTTATGAATAAACCTTTAGATTTTAGATTCTAAAGAATTGGCATCAGCGTAATTTGTGGGTAAGATCTGATTTGTATATTAACCTGGGTCTGGGGCTTGGTCCTTTGGGATCGGGAGAACCTTTTGTCTTTTACTGTGATATTGGTTTTCATAACCATTTGTCCCCATAACGAGTGGCACTGGTGGTGATACTGGGAAACTGGAGTGTCTAAGGGAATTGCTTGTGTGACTCATGGTTAGCCAGTGGGCTAAAACCAAAGTCCTCTCTGTCTGGCTGGTTTGGTTTGCCTTGCCTTAGAAGTGGAAAAAACCCCAGTCCTGGGCTGTAACTGCCCTGCTTTAAGCAATTTGTCCTAAATTGGCACTTGCAGTTGGGTCCTGCCAGAACCAGCATCGTTACAGGGGATAGCAAGCAGGGCAATTGCCTGGGGCCCCATGCCACAGGGCCTCCTGCAAAGCTACATTGCTCAGGCTTCGGCTTCAGCCCTAGGTGATGGAGCTCAGGGCCCCGGGCTTCAGCCCCATTCGGTAAGGCTTTGGCTTTCTGCCCTGGGCCCCAGCGAGTAATGCTGACCATGCTTGGAGGACCCCCTGAAACCTGCTCGTGGCCCCCCCAAGGGGCCGCGGACTCCTGGTTGAGAACCACTGCTATAGACATCTGTGAGTGCTATGTACCACTAACTATACATTCCTTTAGTTAGGGGACACCCGTAAGGAACATAACTAAAATGTATTAAAAGGCTCTGAAGAAAAATGTAAACGACATACATGAAACTTGAAAGCTAGCCTGACTGTCTAGTACAGGGGTTCTCAAACTTCATTGCACCACGACCTCCTTCTGACAACAAAAATTACTACATGACCCCAGGAAGGGGGACTGAAGTCTGAGCCCACCCAAGCCCTGCCACCTTGGGCAAGGGGTCAAAGTCAAAGCCCAAGAGCTTCAGCCCTAGGCAAGGAGCCTGTAACCTGAGCCCTGCCGCCCAGGGCTGAAGCCCTCAGGCTTTGGCTTTGGCCCCAGGCGGTGGGGTTGAGGCTTTGGCTTCCGCCCCAGGCCCCAGCAAGTCTAAGCCAGCCCGGGCAACCCCATTAAAATGGGGTTGCAACCCACTTTGGGGTCCCGACCCACAGTTTGAGAACCACTGGTCTAGTGCGATGCCCAAAGAGCTAGTTTGGATATTTACCTCTGGGACAGGAGTTCTGCCTTATGGACAAGACAAGAAGAGAGACTGCATCGCTCCTTCCCTAAAGGGAGAGTCATCTCAATGCCAGGTGTTTTGTAGGAGAAGTTCATTAAAAAGAGGAGGAAACGAGGAGATGCTTAGACCTATTATGGACCCAATCCTACGAGGTGTAGAGTGACACCTGTTAGATACCAACACCCAGATTCACAAATTGTCAATATGTCCCCCCCAGCTGATAAGATTCTGTACTCTCTGCATGCGTTTGACGAAGTGGGTATTCACCCACGAAAGCTTATGCTCCAATACGTCCGTTAGTCTATAAAGTGCCACAGGACTCTTTGTCGCTTTGTACTTTCTGAGTTGACTCTAGATTTGGGTGTCTTCTAAGAGATTTGTAAAACTGGGGTCAGCCTGGCTGCAGTTCCAGCCTTAGTTTCTGTGCAGTTTGAGTGGTGCTTGAAAAAAATTACATCTGAATGCCAGCTGAGACAGTAGATCCAATGCTGCAATTGTCACTCCACGAATAATCCCTACTCCCGGGAGTAAATTCATTGATGCCAATGAGTGAGTCAGGACTACCCCTATCCACTGTGTTCTTCCATAACATCCACAATTGTGTGCTTGTTAAATAGTGACTCTGCTCCTGAAGATGTGTGCAATTCACACTCTAACTTCTCCATGTTATCCCTTCCACTGCAATTTACACACATTCCACTTGGATAAAGAAATCTTTGCCAATCAATATCCTTTTTCTTGACTGAGGCTGGAAGTCTGTTGACTTTGATATACTTTTTTTTGGTAAACATTTCATATAAAAATCGTGGCACACTTTACAGAGCATCCCACTATAATGAAGTTCAATAGACTTTCTTGAGGAATCTCAGCATAAGTTCTTGTGAAATTATGCTATAACATTGTGATCATGGGCAAAAGCTGGGTATCAGGGGATTTCTCCCCAAGTTTTGACATGCTGTTGGTAATCTTGTCCTGCAAACTAAAAACAGTTAATTAAAAATATATAGCTGAAGTTTCACAACGATGTCATTCAATAAGGGCTTGATCCAAACTCCATTGACATCAATAGGAGTCTTTCTATTGACTTTAATGGGCTTTGGATCAGATCCTAACTGGGGTTTAACAGTGAATTATACAGTAAAAGACAAATCCACTGCATAGTAAAGTCTGTACAAAGTAAGGTTTATTTCTGGGACAACTAATTCTTACCACCTGTAACGGGGTTGGGACTCACCACCACGGCGCCTCCTACGGGTTGTTCTGGGAATTAGTTCAGTCCAGTGGAGCGCCTCCTCCTAGTGGTGTCCCGACCGTCGTCTTGCCCTCGGTTGGCGTGTCTGAGCCCATGTCGCTCACGAATTCGCAGCGTCCTCTTTGGGACCACTGCCCTCCGGCAGTGCCCCTCAGTCCTTCCACGCCCCCTTCTGGGATGTGTGTGTGGGGGGGGTCAATCAGCAGTCTCCTTGTCCAGCCACCGTAGTCAACCACACACCCCAAAGTCTAATCCCTCCCGTCAGGGATCTGGCGTGGTCTGTACTGGCCGCTCCCTAGGGCCAATGGCTAGATGTACTGCAAAGGGGTAGGTGGGAACCCAGGCCTGCCCTCTACTGTGGGTCCCAACCCAGGGACCCTCTGGTGGCAGCCTCGCTGTCCTCCTACTGTCCCCTCATCTGTTCACTTCCCTGGGCCGCTTCCCCTACGGCCCCTTGCACTCCCTAGGCCCTTCCACTCAGGGCCTGCAGCCTGGCAGGCCTCAGGCTAGAGCTCCCCTCTGCTCCCTGAGCCTGGCCAGCACTGCACTGTCCGTGGTGCTAGTCTCCCAGTTTGGAGATAGATCTTCCCCTCTTGAAGGCCTGGGACAGACTGACTGCTCTCTCCCTGTGCAGTCTTTTATAGGGCTGAGCCTGGCCCTGATTGGCTGTCTCCAACCTGGGCCCTGATTGGCTCCCAGTAAGCCCTTCTCTCATTGGCTGTGTGTCTGCGCCGGCCCACTGGCCTGCCGCAGCCCATAATCTCAGGGAGTGGGGCAGCTGCCCCACTACACCACCCTATTAAATATAAATATATATTTCATTACAATGCAATATTTCCAAGAAGTTGCTGCTTGTACCTTCTGCTCTGTGGATGCCCCAAGGTGAATCACGTCTTTTCTGAGCCATGCCTCTGCAAATCTGTCATTGATACAGAATAAACAGAATCATTAGTGATGGGGCCAGAGTGGCAGGAGTCTTTCCTTTGACTGCAGTGGGCTTTGGTTCAGGCCCTCTGTGCATTCAAACATCCTTATTTTACTTTGAAAACTTAAAAGACAAAAATAATTTACGGGGTTTTTTTATTTAAAAAAATCTTTATCTACTTAGGATTTTATACCATTCCCATCACTGTAACAGCCAAGTCTGTCTAATAACTCAGTATCACAGCTGAGAGGTGATATGTATTGTGAATGCAAAAGTAAAGGACAGTATTTGGGTGCAAAATAAATAGCCAGATTCTAACTCCTGAAAGGAGTTCAACAATAGAAAATGCCATCAGAATCTAAACCTGGTTTGTCCTTCTTGACTTTCTACAAAAGACAGCCAAGTATTATAGCAAATAAATCTATCAGATAAGAATCATATCAGTGTGTGAACTTTGGAACACGCATTTTTTCTACACTACCTTTTCACTCAACATAGGGCTTGTTTCTACAAACCTTTATTCACGCTAGTAGTAGGCAGTATCCTGCTGCCATGAATAGTCCCATTGACTTCAGTGGGATACTTGTGGGAGTAAGGACTACTCACAGGAGTAAGGGTTTGCAGATCAGATTGCACACATCTGCAGATCTGACCTGGCAGATGTGTGCAATAAAAAAACAAAAACCAAAAACACTTAGTGTCAGTGTCACTTCTGCACTGCAGAAGGCCAGAAAAAAAATCAGTGATTTTTACTAGGTCTTATAGAGGAAGCTGAAACAATGCAGAGTCCTCTTCAGTAGATTTTCTATACCAGTTTTATACTGTATCTCTAAGAAATGGGCTGCTCCATTTGCTGTTGCTAGCAATTGAGATACTGTCCAAGTTGTCCCATTCATCAGTATGTGAACTCTGAAAGCACTTCAGCAGTGCCAGCTCCATGCATTTCAGCTCGAAGAGACATGGTAGGTAATGGAATGATGATGAATCTAAATGATAATAAAGTCTCGCTGTTGAAAATGTAAAGTGCAATGCAACTATTTTTAGTGGCCTCTCCAACTGAGATAATGTAGCAAGCTAGTTAAAAGTTGACATCCATCTTAAGTGAATTGATTCTTACCATTTGCAAACCAAGGTGAACTGCAGAAGGTTAATGTTTTTGCTCAAAGAGGAGAGATTTCTGCTATAGAAATGGATGTATACTGTACATACAAAGAAAGAGCCCATTAAATATCTAATGTGTTTGCATAGTTTTTTTTCTTTAAACGTGTTTGTTTCTGTAATAGACATTTATTTTATTCAGTTGCTCTCTCTCTCTCTCTCTCTGTGTTTGTGTAAGCAATGGCTCTGATACAAGAGGATGAGTAGTTTCAAACTACCAAGTAATGCATTATAACTGCACTGTTTGATGTAGTGTTGAGGGGAGGTTATCACAGCATTTTAAGTGCCTTTTAAAGTGTGAAGACATAAAGATTTTTTAAATGGTTGGTCCTCTTCCCCCCCAAAATGTAAGTACTTAGGCCAAAGTTTTCAAACCTAGGTGCCTAAAGTTGGGCACCTAAATCCATATTTGGACAACTTAATAAGAATGCTGAGCACCTGCAGCTCCCATTAACTACAACAGAAATGGGAGCAGATGCAGATTTACGAAGCCAGGCAAATATATTAGGAGCAGTGTAGTAAGCATTTTATACTCCTTGTGGTAGAATTGCCACCCCAACACATCCCCTCCTGGCTGGCTGTGGTACTGCAGCAAATTTTACATGAGTATCCTCCACAGTCTTTTGGCCTACTCCAGCCGTAAGAGTGTTCTGCGCCCCCCTCCCCTCCCAGCAAGACCGTTTTGGAGAGTCCTGCCCCTTCTGGGACCACAGAAAATCCTAAAGTAACTTATACAAAAACCAGACCTTTAGCCTGGCTGACCAACAGCTCATTACAGGCAAGTCTCTATTGCTTTAGACCATCCTTCTGTGTCTCAATCCACCACACATCCCCCCAATCCTGGGGCTAGCCCATTCCTCCCCTTACTCAGGGGGTCAGGCAAGCTTCACTTAGGCCTCCAGCTCACCATTGGAGCCTGTCTGGTCTTTTCTCCTTTTCCTCCTTAACCTACCTTCAGGTGGCTTCTCAGAGACTGGAAACTGCCCCCCTCCTCTCCTCTACGTTTCCTCTAACTAGGCACACCCAGCTCTTTATAACAAAACCCCTGCTCTTCCCCAGCTGGGCTTTATTTCTAGCTAGGCCTGGCCCATCCTCCCGGTGCCAGCGGGCAGATTAACTGGCCTCTCCAGACCATACTTACCCTTTCATGGCATGGGTCAGATGTCCCCACTCTTCAAAACTCAATTCTTTCAGAAAGACTTCCACCAAAACTATCCAGCCCTGCTCTCGTGCCTCGCCTCAGAATCCGTTAATTTAACTGAAATTACAATTAGCAAAATAAAAATGAATACCTTGGACTTAACAAATTATGTGTGACCGAACCTGCAATCCCCTTGGGACTGTCACCTGATGTGCTGAAATTACCTCTGAGCCCATTTTCCCTGCCAGATTGGGACTTCCAGAATCCTGTCTTGTTGAGCCAGACAAGCTAGCCTGCTGCAATGCAGACCCAGGGTCTGGACCACACCCCCAAAGCTGCAGGCCTTAAACCTCAGCAGGTTACCTATCTCCAGCACCCAGACACCCAGTTTCCAATGGGATCCAAACCCCCAAATAAATCCATTTTACTCTGGCTTATACAGGATAAATTCATAAATTGTCTGCCCTCTATAACATTGATAGAGAGATATGCACAGCTGTTTGCTCCCCCAGGTATTAATCACTTACTCTGGGTTTATTAATGAACAAAAGTGATTTTATTAAGTATAAAAAGTAGGATTTAAGTGGTTTCAAGTAATAATAAAACAAAGTAAGTCACAAAAGCAAAATAAAACAAATTCGCAAGTCTAAGCCTAATACATTAAGAAACTGATTATAGATAATATGTCACCCTCAAAGATGTTCCAATAAGCTTCTTTTACAGACTAGACCCCTTCCTAGTCTGGGCCCAATCCTTTCCCCTGGTACAGTCTTTGTTAGATCCAGCAGACATCTCAGGTGGTAAGCAGGGGTTTTCTCATGACTGGCAGCCTCTTTTGTCCTGCTCCACCCCCTTTTATAGCTTTAGCGCAAGGCAGGAATCTTTTGTCTGTGTTTGTCCCCACCCCCACCTCATCAATGGAAAAGTACAAGAATTAAGATAGATTCCAGTATCATGTGGCATGGTCACATGTCACTATAAGACCCCTAGTCTCCATTCTTCCTGGGCTGGTCCACACGTACACAGGAAGGCTTGCAGTAAATAAACCATTTACAACCAATTGTCCTAGTCAATGGGAGCCATCAAGATTCTAAACCACCAATAATGGCTCACACTTTGCATAATTACAATAGGACCTCAGAGTTATACTTCATATTTCTAGCTTCAGATACAAGAATGATACATGCTTACAAATAGGAGGCATATATTCAGTAGTTTATGACCGTTGTTATGATACCTTACAAGAGACCTTTTGCAAAAAGCATATTCCAGTTACATCATATTCACACTCGTAAGCATATTTCCATAAAACATATGGAGTGCAAAGCCACATGATGGACAGAATAGCATATTCACTTTGTTCTTAGGCTGCATTCCACACCCATTTACCTGCATTTTTCCTGTTGAAACCCCAATCCTGCAAACACTTACGCATGAGCATGACCTTGCTAAGGGAAGTAGTTCTGTTGAAGTCAATGGATGGTGAATTGTGTTCTGGACCGAGGCCTTAGAATGTAGGCTCTCTGGGGCAGGAAACCATGTCTGCAAAGTGCATTGCTCACCAGTGGCGTTACCCTAACGAAGATTTTTTAAGTGGTTCCAACTGATTCTGTTTGGTAGCTGGGTTTTGGAACAGAGAAAGAGGTCTACTGGTATATTGGCTCCTGGGGATGTTGATCTTCCTTCCTGCAGAAGCAATAGCAAACAAACAGTAGAAAATGACAGAGACAAACCAAAATATTCCAATGGTGCCTACTGGAATTTTTATGAGAAGTGTTTAATTAAAAAATATTGTAGGAAATGCACATTTAAGATGATTTCTTTACTATTTTCATTTGATGGGCCTAGACATACAAGAGAACAGATTTGCTAAGGAGTCTCGAACCATGGTGTTGTGCCAGATACCAACATAAGACTGAAAGCTGTTATTGCCCACACAGACCTCATTTGCTTCAATGGCTATAATACATGGGAAAGGACTTGGGAATCGGGCCTATAACAAATTCTTACCAATAAGTGTCAAGTGGATATTATGAAAGGAGGCATCTGAATGCGTGGTGAATGCTGCAGGGGTGCAGGCTTCCAATATAACAGTTCAGTGTGACTTTAGGCTCTACTCTGCAATCTTTATTCAGGAAAACCTCCCAATTATTTTCAGTGGATGAAAAATCAGACACAAAGTTACTGCAGTAAATAGGCATGTAGATGTGGACAAAGCAACAGACAGGAGCAAATTAATGAGAAAGTGAACATGGACCATGATAATTTTGAAGAACTGGTTGTCAGGCATTCAAATAGACTTAAAACAACTAAAAAACAGATCTAAAATACCAATCTTCAGTGTAGAGATGAGTGTGTATGGATGGTGATGTTTACTAGAATATATTTATTTCGTAAAAATCTTATTATAAAGCAACAGTTCTGTTCCTGAAGCACAGCTGTGGTTGGTGTCCCTACATTTCTTGAAGTGGCTGAAATCATTTGGCCTGTATAACTATACACCTTACTGGGAGTTATGGCTTATAGATAACAAGAGGGAAGTTCTAATTTACACCCTCAAAGCCTGGGAAATTCAGAAGGAAGGCTGCCACTCTTGTACCTGGGTATTGCAGCTAATATGATGTGAAAAGTGTTCTGAGGTCCACCCCTAAAGAAGCATGTGAGCTTCAGTGCTTCAGCACTCGAGGGTGAGCTAAGGAGGTCATGGCAATCTTCCCTTTAAATTGAGCTAACAGTGGAGAACTACAGTCCCATGGATTAAAGTGATCAAGTGGGATAAGATGAAAGAGGCTGCAAAAATTTCCCAGTAGAAGAAGACAATCCCAATTCAGTGGACCATTTTCCTGCCACCTCTCTGCAGAGCTTCCCAATGAAATCCACAAGTCTTTAAAAATGTTAAATGGCTGGTAGAATATAACCCTCATAAGACACATCCTAGTAAAGCCTACACAAAAGCATCCAGTAGATGTGACGTGGTGGGTTACTCTGGAACGTTGAGTAAAGAGCAACAGATAACAAAGACCTTTTTCTCCCAGTCAGTGTGTGTGTGTGTATGAGGTTCAATTTCCACAGTACTTGAGTAGCTTCCAGTCGTTCTCCTGTGAAATCTACATTAAATCCACAGTTTTAGATGCTTACAATGGAACAGAACTAACTAACAAATTCAAACTGGACTCTTCAAGCAAAATCTTTTCCCCTCCTGCTAGTGTGTGTGTGTGTGTATCCCTACATGATGATAGTCTGGTACTTTTGTATCATTTCTCCTAGGTCAAACTGTTAATACTTTCTTAAACAAGGGGACTGTTATAGAAACAAATGTAATGCACCAAATAAGTTGAGTTTTTCAAAGCATTTTAAGGGATTTAGACACAATTCTTCCATTCAAATGAATTAAAAGGAATAGATCTGTGTCTAAATCCCTTAAACATTTTTGAAAATCTCAAATAATTATTCCATTGTGGCATAATACGGTCCTGGTCTGTTACTGGGACTCCTAGGCCCTATAGTAATGAACAAACAAATAATTAATAAGGGACTAATAGAGCCCATTCATTCTGACGCAGGCGTCTCCACTGAAATCAGTGGAGAGTCCTGCCTGAAAATGGATGCCTTGGTGTGACCCAAGATTCCCAAGTATAAATATACATAACGTAACCAGTTTACAAGGCCATCCTGGTTATTTGAGAATGAGCATGGGGCAGATGCAGTCACTTACGTTTCTCCAGGGGGTTTCTAGGAAGTAGCACGTAGTACACTCTAGAACCATAGGCATTTTTAATTGTGATCACTGTCCGCTTGTTTGGCTTGGTCTGCTCCCCTTGGGGGATGGATGGAGAGAGCCTTTCTGGAGAGCGAATTCATAGTCTTGTTCTTTTATTCCAGTCCCTCACCCTCTCCTTTGGTAACCATTCATCTTGTAGTTTCCACAGCAACCCTGATACCATTCCACAGTCCCCCCACATCCTCCCAAACACCTTCTCAGAGATCACTTTAAACAAGGCTGTACCCTCCCCCCCACAAAAAGAGAAAGGCTCCAATACAGGCTGAATTCAATAGATAACAGAGTGCAGTTCCCACTGAGCCTCCTCACCTGCCCAAACCGCTGCAGGCCAGAACACAGCACAGAACTAGCCTCAGTCCGTGAGCTGCACAGACAGGTTCCTACACCACTTAACTCTACGCCAGCTCCCAACCGCTCTTTTTTAAGGGGCCTTTTGTACTCAAGTTGCTGCTCAGCATAAGGAAAGATTGTGATGCAGCGATTTCACTGCAACAGGGAGCAGGCGGGTGAATGGGAACAATGAAATGCTCCTCTTGATTTTCAGAGTTTGGGGAGATGGAGATACGCTTTCTCTCCTCACATATCTGAAAGACATTTCCAAAACTGGACCTCAGTGTTCTAGCTGTGATGGCCAATAAAGAGCCAACTGATGCAACACTGGAAGGGGAACAACATTTTCATGCAGGGGATAATAGCGTTACATCTATACCAATGCACATTTTAGTCTGACCCTAGGATTCTAACTCCAGGGCATTGGTCTCTCCTTGGCACTATGGGGCCATCAGTTTTTAAACAGATATTCCTATTGATAACACAATATGGCCCCCTGTCTTAGAGGTCTGAGGGCCAAAGAGTCTTTCAGAAGAATGGAATGTCCATAACATAGAATAGGTGACAATTCTTGTGTTGCTTACCTACTGACATCCCTTGGCACTAGTCTGGTGTCTCAATACCAGTAACTTTGTCACACCATCCTGAGGGTCCCATTCAATCCTCCTTGTGCAAGAAAAATCTTCCACTGAAGTCACTGGGAGTTTTTCTTGCATAAGATGTACGTGATAAACACGCAGGGAAATATCGGACAGAGCTGCGGATATGCTGACGTTTAGATAGCACAGCAGAGTCACAGAGTCTGCTATAGTTAAGATTGAGGTGTATAGATGTCTGTGTACTGGCAAATGAGTGCCCTGTATGCTCAGTTTAAGCAAGAGTCTATCAAAACTAGTAATAAGAAGCAAGATCAAAATCCTGAGAAACTGAAACTCAGCATGGTCTTATAAAAGTCCATGACATTACACCACTTTGCCTGTTCCTATAGCCACAAACTGGTTCTCCCCAAATAAGACCCAGAAATGTGCACCATCCAAACTCTGGAGGATCTATTCCCTCCCTCCCACTGATGTAAGCACCCTGCTACTCCGACATAGTAACACCACCTCCCCAAGCAGCATTGAGCCATGGTAGATATACTGAGGTCAACGCAGTGCAAGTGTAGACACTACGATACCAATGTCGACCATAACAGCCCTCCAACAGCTGACCCACAATGCCCAACGCTCACTGCTCTGGTCACAGACCAGAAAGCCACCCTCCCCTTTAAAACCCTGTTAATGTTCGAAATGTCTTTTCCTGGTTACCCAGACGCTGAGCACACCTTGCAGCTCTCCACTGTTATGTGCAACTGCCCAGCTGACCATGCTCCAGACATGCTCCGGCTTGGAGTAGATGGGAGGTATCGGATCTCCTGGGCCTGTGGGGAGAAGAAACATCAACATCTATGAGCAGATTGCACGGGGGGGGGCAGGGATGTATGCAGGAGAAGGGGTTTGACAGGGGCCTGCAGTAGCACAGCGTAAAAGCAAAGGAACTGCAGCAGACATACCAGAAGGCCAGGGAGGCCAACAGTCCATCTAGTGCCAAGCTGCAGACCTGCTGTTTTCACAAAAAGCAGCATGCCATACTTTGCAGTGACCCAACCACCACCCCACAGACCACCGCTGATACCTCCCAGGAGCCTGAGCCACAGGCCCCTGGCTTGAATAGTAAGGAGGAGGAAGAGGAGGATGAGGGACGTGTTACAGGGGAGTACAGCTATGCTGCAAGCTAGGACTTGTTTGAGATTCCACTACAGTCCAGTCAGTCCTGGCAGTTGAGCATGGGTGAGTCTGATGCAGGAGAAGGATCCTCGGGTAAATGTATTTCCCATGACAGTGATGGCACCGTGAACTTAACAAGACACGGCTATTGACTTTTCATTAATTTACTCGTACTAGAAGAGGCAGCGGTATAACAGTGAGAGGTAGAGTTGTTGTCTGTTTTTCATTGCCTGCAGAGTTAGGCAAGGGAGGCCTTGAGGAGCAGTTTGTTTATGTACCGAGGGACGTCCTTTGTATCCTCCTGAGAGATCTTGATGATACTTCCAGGGAGATACTCTGCAATCCTCCCCTAAAGGTTTCTAGGAATGGCAGCCTTATTTCTTCCTCCGTGGTAGGATGCTTTCCCATGCCACTCTGTGAGAACACCGGCAGGCACCATTGCAATACACAGGCTAATGCACACGGGCCCAGGCGGCTTTGGGACGCCAGCCTTTGTTACCCTTAGGAGTGAGTTATCAGACAAAATCACCACCACCTATGGAAAATGATGCCAGTATTCAGTGCCATTTCCCTATACTCCTAGTTTCATGCAACCACGCAACGCACTCATTTCCCTCACCCCAGCGGGCTGTACTCACCGTTGCTGTGAGTGGCGCTGTGCACAAGCAGTCTCAAGCAGAGGTGTCAATGAGCATATCTTGTTAAAAACTTTAAAGGGGTTCTGAATCTTAAGTTTTGCTTTCTGTTGTGACTATACTGACAATGGTAACTTTTATCTTCAGCTACTGCCATTGAGGCCTTGAGAGGTTCCCACTCCACACCCATGGAACCCCTGAGCCAGATAAGGAGGAGAAAGAAGAGGACATGGGATTGTTTCCCAGGGTTTTTAAAACTGAAAGCAGTGGTAACGTAACTGGTTTTTTTTAGGTGGTATTAGAATAAATGAATGGGGACACAGCTCCTTTGTTTGATAAATGATTGGTACATACAAAAGTGCTTTTACCTAAAACTACTTTTTTTTTTTTTAGGTTTTAAGCACACCATACACATACATGCTGTAGCAGTACATTCAGAGCATCCCAAACATTTGTATTTACTTAACATCTGAGATGGTTTTGACTAATCAGCAACCAGGCTTCCAGGGGTCCTTCTTCCCTCCAGCTGCTGGGGAGTTTATGTGCCAGCTCCTTGCCCAAATA
This sequence comes from Trachemys scripta elegans, assembly GCF_013100865.1. NCBI lineage: Eukaryota > Metazoa > Chordata > Testudines > Emydidae > Trachemys > Trachemys scripta. The sequence continues at coordinate 13,910,454 of NC_048301.1, read as the reverse complement.
AAAGTTCCCTTGAACTGCTTCACAGTGTATATTTTTCTTAATTTTTTATAGTTAACTTAAAAAAAAAAGAACATAACATATAGTGACTTTTAGTGGGTTACCATAGGAACCAGTAGTGGGTTGCCAATTTTTTAAATTTTAGGAAATTATTTATTATTTTTTATTATTAAAGCATTTTTAGTACGTTTAATTATAACAACAATAAAACTTACATGTTGGGGCACTTAACCAAGGTCAGCTGCTTAAATATTTTATTTTTATTTTTATGGTATATGAACTTTTTGTTAAAACTGCAAATGTGCAGCTATTTGGCCTTGCCTCTCAGCCCTAAAATCATTTCTAGCTATGTGGTATTTGGTTTTCAGCTAGCAGTGGCTGGGCACACAAATGGTTGACTGCAGTAATGTCAAGTTCTGGGGTTACAGATGACGTGTTCAATGAGATCCTGCAAGCCAATGCTGCATCAGACCATGAGAACAAGGCCTGGAGTGAGAACATTGCAGACAGCCTGGAGAAGGAAAGAGTGGAGAGGAGAAAGGCACAGGGGTCCCAGCAGGAAAAGGAGAGGGAGAAGCACCAGGACATAATGGGGTTTCTCTGGGAGCAAACAGATACTGCTGACTCTTTTGAACTTACAGGCACCTCTCTCAACCCCCCCATCACCCCACCCTCAACATACCAAATGACATCGGGATCACTGCATTACCCCTACCACTCTGCTCCAGGGGCATTAAAGATAACCAGAGTGTCACATACTGGTACATACCACGGTGCAATCCAGACCAGTGAGGGGCTGTGTCACCTCTGCCCTGCACCCAGGGATGCCTTACAATGACTTCCTGCAGTAGCTCCCACCTGGGCCACTCACAAACAGCCTTCCAGCATGCAGGAGTGTGTGTAACTGCAGTCAGCCAGCCACACTTGGGTTATGTTCTAGCTTTTACCAGCCTGAGTTACTTCTGCAGCATGACCCCACCACACTCCCAGTCTTTGATTTCCCCCAAAAAATATGTGTCTTGTGCTGCCCAGCCCTTTTCTGGACAGCCCAAATATATTAAGTTTGTTATTCCTTTAAGGGAATAATATACACCAGTTTATAACCTTAAATAGAATTTCCCAGACAGTTTAACTGAAACACTTTGGATTAGATAAAACAATAAAACAAGTTTATTAACTGCAAAGAGAGAGATTTTAAGTGAGTATAAGCAATGAGGCATAAAAGTCAAAAATGATTACAAGAAAAATAAAGATAAAACACTTTCTAGTGCATAACGTAACAAACTATATTAGATTTAAAGCAAAGCTTTGACCACATGCTTCCAACAGCATTACTGACCAGCCTGTAGGTCAGGACCCCTCCTCCGCATCCAACAGCAGCTTCTTTTGTTTTTTCACATGCAAAGAGTGAGATGCACAGGGAGTGAGAAGGGAGGCCTTTTGGGGTATTTGCGTCCCCTTTTTATAGTTTCACTCCCCCTCTTGAAAAACATTTCCAGGTGAGAACCAGGAGACAAAGAGTCTGTGTTAGATGTTCCCTGCTGGGTTCTTTCACCTGTGTGAGCTTCCTTTGTTTCTCCCTTCCCCCTTTCTGCCTGATGACTCTGTTTACTGCTTAAATGTAAATTAAGACAAGAATACACTCCTTTGTTCAAGCCAGGTCTGTTTGACCAGTTTGGTGCTACCTGAGTCCGAACATGTATTTTTAACATCATACAGGGGGAAATGTATAATTTTACACATAATACAGCTATGCATATTTTACCATTATATTACTGATCAGCAAGTTATGAGTTTTCAAATGATACCTCACAAGGCATACTTTGTACAAAGATTATTACAATAACATGTAAGGTGTGAATACTGGGTGCATTCTGTCACACATACACACTGATCTGTGAAAGCCTCGGTTAGTATATGTGTAGCTAAAATGGACATGAATGTTTTTTCCCTTCATAAGTTCTCTTCTATTACTTTATTAAATTTTTGATGCATTTTCTTTTAAATTGCACAGATTTTTTTCTTTGCACTGATTTTGTCACTCAATAAAATTCTATTATTTGGAAAATTAATTCATCTTTATTTGTTCACAGCATAGGCTGCAGAGTGTCTAAGCAGTTCGGAAAGCAACCAAACACTTGTTACTGTACAGTGTGACACAACTCATAGGCTCGATGACAAACAAAATTAATAAGTACATTGGCAGTGTTATATTCTCACATATACAGCAAGCACCACAAAATTCCTAACAGGCCCCAAAACAGCAGGGCCAGGTAGAGCACCGTACACCATAACTCATTACTATGACTCACTTTTAAAATGTTCCTTCAAAGCCTCTCTGAGCTGTATAGCTCTGTATTGAGCTCTTTTAATAGCCCTTGTGTCTGGCTATTCAAACTCAGCAGACAGCTGCTCCATCTCCACCCTGCACCCCAGTAGCAACTTTTCCCCCTTTGCTTCACAGATACTATGCAGGACACAGCAGGCAGCTATAACCACTGGGATATTTTTCTCAGTGAGATCCAATCTTGTGAGAAAACAACACCAGCATCCCTTCAATCTACCAAAAGCACATTCAAGTATCATTTTGCACTTGCTGAATTGGTAGTTGAATCCCTCCTTGGTGCTGTTGAGGTGGCAGGTGTATGCATTCATAAGCCAGGAGAGCAGCAGGTAGGTTGGGTCCCCCAGGATCACTACTGGCATTTCAACATTCCTAGTGCTATCCCACTGGTCAGGAAAGATTGTCCCTGCTTGTAGCTTTCTGAAAAATTCTGTGTTCTTAAAGATGTGAATGTCATGCACCTTCCCTGACGAGCTAACATAGCTGTAAGTGAGGTGATCCACCAGTGCTTGCATAACTACAGAAAAGTATCCCTTTCTGTTGATGTGCTCTGTGGCAAGGTGGTCTGGTGCAGAAACAGAGTATGGGTGCTGTCTATTGCTTCATCACAGTTTGGGAACCCCAGTGCTGCAAATCCATCCACGATGTCCTGCACATTGCTGAGAGTCACAGTCCTACATAGATAGAGGTGATTAATGGCCCTGCAAGATTGCATGACAATGGCCCCCACTGTGGATTTTCCAACTCCAAAATGATTTCCCACTGGCAGGTAGAAATCTGGCATTGCGAGTTTCCACAGTCCGATCACCACTCACTTCTCCACTGTCAGTGCAGCTCTCATTTTGACCCTGAGCTGGAGGACTGGGGTGAGCTCAGCGCACAGATCCAGGAATGTGGCCTTGTGTATCCGAAAGTTTTGCAGCCACTGCTCATCATTCCAAGCCTGCATTATGATGCAGTCCCACCACTCAGTGCTCACTTCTCGGGCCCAGAAGCAGCACTCCACCATCTGCAGCTTCTCTGTGAATGCCACCAACCTTGAATTGGTTCTTGCTGTGTCCTACAACAATCTGTCCTCCAAGGAATCATGTTCCCCATTGATTCGGTTCTTCTTGTGGCTCTGTATCATGCAACCTGTGCCTGCAATGCTCATGACAATAGTGCAAAGCTGTGCAGGCTCCATGCTTCTGTCAGAGATGATGGACAGTAAGGAAGGCCATGCAGGTTTGTGGGATTTTGAAAAAAGCGCAAAAATTATGGGATATAGATGACATTATGGGATGGAGTCAATTGTACACTGAGAAGTTGACCCCTTGCTCCCAGCACCTCTGCACAACTCGTTTTGGCCCCACCACGCATTGACAAAACTTTCCAAAAGACAGTGCGCTGGGTGGTGGCAGGTTGCCTACTGGGCTACTTGCCCATGGTGCTCCATACTGTGCATCGACACAAGCACTCCTGGTGAGTACATGCCCACTGACAAAAGGGTCCAAATACATTCACGCACAAGGAACCGTGGTGGCTTTATACCAACATAAATTGTGTGAACCAAACTTTGTAGTGTAGATGTGGCCTTATTCTCCCTCTAGAATCTCTGAGTGCGCAATGTAAATCAGTTCTTTGCCGCACAAGGAACAAATTCACTTCCTTCTGCACAAGGATGTGTGTGTGAGAAAGAGAGATTGAAAGCTTTGGAATCCAAGGGGCAGATTCCCATCACTATACACCTGGAGTAGCTCCAGTGGCAATCATATGGCATTTTAAATTGGAGGAGTAGCTTCCTGATAGACCACTTTGCCACAACCCTCAGCCCAAGGAAAGCCAATGGTATAAACCATTCGCTCCCTAAACCATCCCCAACCCCCTGGGGGTCTCTTGCATTTCCGATGATCTCCCATTTCCTTTCTTTACTCCCTGCCCTAACCCTAACGGTTCCACCTGAGAGCGATCCTTCCTTTGCATAGATCCGTCTATAGCTTAAAAATACACATTCCTTGAGCGCCACTGCAGTCTGTTGATGCAGGATGAGGCGGATGCTGCAGAGATCACACAGTAGGAACAGGTCTGTAGGATCCTTTGTAGGAAATGCGATTTTGCAAGCCCCCCACAGCTGCCCTCCACTAACAAATAATGACCGAGCTACAAACCACACCTGTAACACGGCACCGCTCCCGCCCGCTAAACCCAGGCAGCCCACAGCTCAGGCTGGGTGGTCCAGCCAAGGTGCTAACACTGATGGAGAGAACAGGGCGTGGCCAATGGCCTCACGTGGCTTTACTTCGGACTCCAGCCCAGAGCCCCACCAGAGAGTCTAGTGATGGCCGGGATTGCACGTGCGCAGCTGGACGGGTCTCCTTGTTCCTCCTGTCTATTGATGTGTGGGAATCGAGCGGCCCATTCCTTTCCAATGGCCTGTCTATGGTAACGAATGCTAGAATTAAAAACAATACGTATCGAAACCAAACTGCCTAAACACAAAGCCATATAAGGCAGCAGTGGTAACAATTTTACTTCTCACGATGGGAGGGCCTTCTGCGCAATATAACAGAGCCGGGCTTTATATTATTTTTTCCCACACAAAGCCCTATTAAAAACCCAGGAGAGCGCACTCTATATATTCCATTAGGTCTTTTAGCAATACAAATATCACGTTAATAAAGGGTAAAATACTACAGCTCAGCAAATGTTTTTTTTTGACGTAGGGTACGCAAGAAACTACTGTTGTCTAATTTTATTGCGTATTATTCAAGACTATAGTGCGGAGAAAGCATCAGCTGATTCATTTGAATTGGATTTTGCTTATTAAAAATAGTAGGAAACAAGAACCAAAGCTGGATAATCTACCTACAGACTCCAATGCCTCTATTAGCATGTGCAACAGGAGCTCCCTCGAATGTTGAATGAGTAATACAGTAAAATAACAAATCAAATGTTTGTGATTATTATTCTAATACAAATACCTTTCTCGCATCCATTGATTGTAACATCCATTGTAGTATTAGTGATTACCGGTAAGAAAGAAGCTAACCCATTTTAATCCTAGGCTTGTCCCCCGCTAAAACAATTCGTTAGCGGGGAGTAGACGGAAGAGACAATGGGACCCAAGTGATGAGTCTGGACTTCAGGAAGCAACCCGATGTGATCTGAAACAGCTTAGCTGCCACCGGGCATTGAATGCGGCCAGGGTGACACAATCCGGAGGCTGCTGCGCGTAGTTAATAACTCGCAAGTTTCTTAACATAATTTCCCATAAAAAAACAACAAAGGGCACCAAAGAGCTGAGGGTTAGAAAATAAAATAAAATGAATAAAGGAACTGCTCTACCCGCTCCTCCCCCCCCCCCCCCTACTTGCAAACTGTTAAACACATCACTGGTTTGCAATTAAAACAGGATACTTCCAGGCCCACAGTTGCAGAGCCAAGCAACCCGAAGGGCTCCAGATAGGGGTCCCCTCCTGATGAGCCGTGCATACGCTCAGGGGCCAGAGTCGTCTTTACTGGTATTTTACAGCCTTTTGTTATATTATAGAGGCATCCTGCCCTCCTACCCCTTCCCCCCATTAAAAGACTGGAATTGATAGTTTTATGCAACCAAGTCTCCATTCGCCAATGAGGCTGAGGTGAAGTTTCCCCTCTGTAGATGTGAAGGGAGGTCTCCGCCCCCCCTTGCGCCCCCTCCTCATGTGGATTTTGCCCAAAGAGATCGGGGAGATTCTAGCTTACTGGGACCCAAGGCCTACGTGCTCCCATTTACACATAGTCTGCGTGCAGGGCGCAGGTCTGAATCCCATCCTCCTCCTGTCATAGAATCATAGAATATCAGGGTTGGAAGGGACCTCAAGAGGTCATCTAGTCCAACCCCCTGCTCAAAGCAGGACCAATTCCCAACTAAATCATCCCAGCCAGGGCTTTGTCAAACCGGGCCTTAAAAACCTCCAAGGAAGGAGATTCCACCACCTCCCAGGCTATGGAGCTGCTGCTAGCCAGGCCATTGGCTTAGGGCGGCGGTAGGGACACAGGCCCATGTGGCTCATTCCCACACAAAGGCACAGATTGGGGGGCCGCGGGAGTGGCCCCTGGCTGGGAATATGCACGTTTGTTATCACACGCCTTTCCTTCTCTTTCCCACCGGGCCAAACGCAAGGACTGGTTTTCAGTGGGGCAACCCCGCCAGAAGGCCGGGCCAGGACTCTGGGGAGGCAGGCTCCGTCGGTGCGTTCCGCTGCTCCACCCATCGGGCTGGTTGTGTCCCAGGATTCCTAAACCAAACATTTGGCTTAAAGGCGGGTAACAGCAGCGGAAGGGGCAGTTATCAGCACACCCTCCGCCTCATCCTGCAGTGATAATGTGTGGCCAGTGCCAGGGAGTAGCTGGAGCAGGGAGCGAGTCTGATCCGCCCAAGCGCTTCATAGGATGCGGGATTGCGGGGAAGGTCTCGAATGCAAAGCGCGCTCGTTTTTAGCCCTGAACCACACACTCGTCTCCTTCGCAGAGGTCTCAGTGGGGAGTGGCACGTTTGTTCTATACCAGGGCAGTAACTAATGGGCCAAGTCTGGTTTCTAACCTCTAACGACAGGAAAGCACATTAAAGTCTCAGGACAGCAAGCCGGGCAGAGCAGCGTTCTTTGTAACAGAGCAGCTTTCTCAGCCAGGGTGGAGCTGTCAATTGATTTCCAAATCCCCTTTTGTCTGCAATGAAAACGCGTTAGGAGGCGATCCGCAAAAGACTGTTACAGAACAATTAAGAAAACAATTGCTCGTTTATGCAGGGTCAGCCTACGGGACAGTCCTGGAGCAACCCCCCTCCCCTGCTCCAGGGTGTGCAAACTGGAGCGAAAGATTTGTCGGCGTGTGTACTCCATCTGCACACGCTTGTGCCAGGCGTGTACACGGGTGTTGTCGCCCTGCAGTGTTTGCACAAGCATGTTGTGGCTTTCCCTAGGCGCATTCCTGGCTGTATTGTGGTCACCCGCTCGTAGCAGCAGCTCCGTTCTCCAGTGCCTAGCTTTGCCCTGTACAATGCAGTACCCTGGTAAGTGGGCCTTCTGTCCCCAGCTGCACCGGGACAAGACTCGCCCCAACCTGCAAGCCTCGCTTTTCTTTGCACTTGCAAAATCAATTGGTTGACAGCTAACTCATTCCCCCCCCCCCGCCCTGAAAACTTATTAGCTATTCAGCCGCTGCGAGCCCTCGAAGCCCCCTTTTGTCCCAGGGAGGACTCGAGACCCCATCATTAGCGCTTATTACTCTGAGCAGTTTGACAGCTTCATAGACCGCTTACAAGACTTTTCCATTCATCCCTGCCCAGGGCTGCCCTGCTTCTCAAAAGAAACGGAAATATTCAAACTCCCCCCTCCCCAGCTGAATAGAGAAAAAAGCTGTTTCTCTTCTCCTCCCTCCCCATTCACGTTACTTTTGATACAATATTTTCTTCTTTGTTCCGCTAAACAGGGAGAGGTCAAGGCAGACTTTTCTCTCGCGTTTTGTTTAATGTAAATACAGTTTTCAATTTTTTTTTAAAGCAAAGTGGGAGAAAAAATACATTAAGTGCCTGGTGCTGATTTTTGAGAAGAGAATGTTAGGGCATCTCATGTGTGTGAGAAAGAGACTCCTGCCTTGATGGTTCTTACAAGAATAACAACATCAACATGCAGGGAGGCTGAGAAGTGAGGGGAGCTGAAGTGCTTTACAGCCTTGCAACCTTTGTAGCGAAATATAAGACGATCAGTGGAGCATTCTATCTTCATAGACACGTTACATTGCAAAAATCTCTCTCTGTCTCACAGACACCTACACACACGATCTAAATGAATCTATATACGATAGTCTATATGAATCTATATACTATAGTTTGCAATGATCTGTAGGACTCTACATACTACGAGGATATAATATGGCTCCGGTGGTTTTATATTTTGCTATAGTGCGTAATTAAGGTCACCAAACGTTCAATTTTTCTCATCCTTCAGAATTTTCTGTATAATGATGTTGTTCTTTTAATATACATAAATCTATAGTGTATCCTACTGTATCCTCCTTGTACTCCTATCTGTATATAATTATAGATAATTTTATATAGTAATATATAGCACAAGGACATAAAACCAAGAAAATCGTAGCTGGCTAGATACGATGAAGATAAAAAGCAAAGAAAACCCTACAAACAGACAGTATGTCTGTATCTGTATCATATTTAGATAGTTATCTAACTAGATATCAAAATCTTCCATATCTATCTAGAGAGAATCAGAACAAATATAAGGTCCGATATTGTTCCTATCCCATAAAAGTAAATGGCAAAACTCTCGAAGACTTCAATGGGTGTTTGGATGGAAATAAAATATTTTACTCAATTCTAGCAGATTCACTTCACAGTTCGGAAGAAAATCTTGAGATAACAACTAATTGTTTGAAAGTGCTGCCTGTCAAGAAAATGCAGCGCTTAAAACGTAAAAAGAAACCACAATACTCTTTGCGGATGTGTTTCAGTCACGGGCAAAACCGCTCCCTTTAAACAAGCTTGTAAATCACGTTCTCGTTTTTAATCTGAACTGTGTGCGATTTTAGAGACATGTATACTATGGAGTTAAAGTTATATAGTTAAAACATAACTTCTTATCGTCAAACAAAATGGGAATTTGATTTTGAAAAAAGGTACCCGACCATAAAGAAAATTCGCAGCCTCCTCTTTTAACATAGAATTAGGTGATTGCATTGAGCACCACGGGATTTTAATTAGGAATGATTACTTTAAAAGGTAGGAAGTCTGGTAATACAGCAAAGCCAATATATTAATCCGGGCAACTTTCTATTTGTAGATATCATCTTGATCAGGCTCAGTAGATATGCTGCTTTGGTGGGAAAACACCATGTCTAATGTCTGGGTTTGTTTTTAAAAGTGTCTTCTGATAACATTTTTTAAAAGTAACCAGAGTTCCTAAAGCTCTAAAGCGATTTAGCCTGGCTATGTTTTGAAATGAAACTAGATTTTTTTTTTTACAGGCACATATTCATAATGTATATTTCTCATCCACAGCTCTGTTAGTTTCTCATGAAATAACTTGCTCCAAACGGACTTAGAATTCAGTTAGTAAAAATCAGCCTCTGCGTGTTCGGCCCATCACTGTGGTGCACTGGAAAAAATACCGAGGAAAGATTGTGATCATAGCAGATTCAGTGCCGATGTTCCACCGATTAAAACACAAATTTAGGAGCAGCTAAAAGCTCAGCGCTAGGTGGGAATCTGCTTTCTGCAGCCGGGGAGCAAATATTAAGTGACTCTCTCAATGAAGTTTAATGACAACGGCTCTCTTCCCCACCCCCATCCCTTTTAAGAGACGTTTCCAGTAGATATGAGTGTCTGATTTGAAGGTTTCTTTCGATTCCTGAAGCTGCAACGGGCCTGTCTCCTTTAGAAACCGAATGAGGATATTCGCGGTCCCAGGATTCCTTCAGTGTTCTGGGAAGCCCTGTGTCCCTTTGCTCCCCCTGTGTACAACGCTTCGCCTGCTACAACAAGCCAAGCAATCAGCTTATTCGGGGAGGCAAGTCTCTGAGGACAGGGAGGCAAATGCAAGGAGCCCGAGCGGACAGAAAAAGCACAGCTCAAGCGATTTAAAGATCAATGTCAGAATGTATAATATAAAATCCTTTCGCTGGGGAAAAGCTCGGGCCGCTCTTTGGATGGCGTTGGCTTTCTCCGAGCAAAATCAGACAGGCAAGGCACGTTAACGACCCGAAGCGACGGCCTGATTTTTCCCCCGGTCTGATCTATAATGGTGCTCTGGTCTGGAGGGTTATTTAATTTATGAGCCTCTATTTTATTTGCCAGGTAAAGAAGGGAGCTGCGGCTGATGTTACACGGAAGGGGTATTTATAGCCTTGCTTACAGGCTTCCTCCCTCCCCCATTCATAATTCACTGTTGATACAGCGCGAAATCTCGGCCATTCGAAGCAAGATACGGGCAAACAGCCAGATCTTGCTATGCGCCTAGCAGGCAGCCCTGTCTGCCCCCCTCCTTCACATGGGACTAACTAGAGCCTATATTCTCAGCTAGCCACATTCATTTCTCTTTACCGGCGTGGAGGAGTCCATTTCCCTCTGACCACTGTGCTCTCCAATGCAGATTTCCCAACGCTGCCCATCCCACCCCGTTTTGATCCCTCTTGACGCCTGTGAAATGGATTTGCTATTTAGTTACTGCCGAACTGTATAATAAACCCTGCGTGGGGAAGTCACGCAGAATCCAGAACGCTTCATCGCCTGGCGCTCTCGCTGTGTTGCAAATGAGGAATGACTAATTATTTCGGAACCAGGCAAGGCTCTGGTGAGATTTCAGTGGCATCAGAGAACCACCTCCTTAAGCCGACGGGCTCTGTGCATTGGCTCCGGCCTTAAGAATTTAAAAACAGACCCTTTAAGTAAGAAAAGTTGCTCACCAAATATTTTATTATTGTTTTAGGCTGCTTCATACAGTATTGATCCTGCACATGCTCTACAAGTCACCTGTGCACATAGACAACAAGCCAAAATAATCATCATCATCATAGAAAAATCTACCATAGCGATCCCTTAAATAAGTAAATAAACATTATATATATATAAAAACCCTTCAAAGTAAAGCAAAAAAAGAAAATAATAATAATAAAATAAAATAATAATAATAATAATAATAACAGCGTCTTTTCAACATGAAATACCCACGCGGGATACAGGGCAGGCGCTCAAACATTTTGCAACTTGGCATTTTTGTTTTTGAGGCATCGGTTCAGCAGATCCTTTTAAATAAAGGCGACAAACATTTCTGTGAATGGAGTCTCCTAGGGGTCTAAGACGGAACGCGCCCGCTGTTTGCACGGGAAGAGGGCATGCTCATGGATCATGGCGCCCTGGTAATTTGGCAGCCTGGGTAGGCTCCGAGTGGGAACGCGAGCCAGGGTGTTCTGTAGGCAGGCAGGCACTGTGTTTAGCTCGATCGCTCTCCCCCTGTTTTGTCTTGGCTGTTGTGTCAGATGTCACATTCACTGTCGCTGGATGTGATGGAAATGGCAGAGGTGGCCGCTTTGCTGGACAGGCTGGCCGCGGGACTGGAGGCGGCCCCCAGCGGCTCCCCTGCGCTCTCCTCCTCGGCCTGCAGCGAGCGCACCGAGCCTTGGGATAAGACCTGCTGCTGTAGCCTGCAAGGAACCAGGAGACATATACAATCACATCGCAGCAACAGCCGTATATCCCACCCCAGTCACCTATCCCAGCCAACAGCTCCCCCACCCCAGTCACCTATCCCAGCTAACAGACAACAGCTCCCCCGCCCCAGTCACCTATCCCAGCCAACAGCCAACAGCCAACAGCTCCCCTGCCCCAGTCACCTATCCCAGCCAACAGCCAACAGCTCCCACGCCCCAGTCACCTATCCTAGCCAACAGGCAACAGCTCCTCCACCCTAGTCACCTATCCCAGCCAACAGCCAACAGCTCCCCTACCCCAGTCACCTATTCCATCCAACAGCTCTCCGCCCACCCCAGTCACCTATTCCAACCAACAGCTCCACCCACCTCAGTCACCTATCCCAGCCAACAGCCAACAGCTCCCCTACCCCAGTCACCCATCCCAGCCAACAGCTCCCCCACCCCAGTCACCTATCCCAGCCAACAGCTTCCCCACCTTAGTCACCTATACTAGACAACCAGCCCTCCATCTCCTATCCCTTCCAACAGCCACTTTACCCTCACACCAGTCACCTCTCCCATCCAACAGCCAACAGCTCCTCCATCCCAGTCAGTTATTCCAGCCAACAGCCAACGAACCCCCATCACCTATCCCAGCCAACACCTCCCCCACCCCAGTCACCTATCCCATCAACCTCCCCACCCCCATCCCAGTAACCTATCCCATTCAAAAGCCACCCACCCCAGCCCAGTCATCTATCTCATCCAACCAGCCTCCAATCACCCATCTCATCCAACAGCCACCCACCTCACCACAACCACTTATCCCATCCAACAGCAAACCACCCCCTCCATCACACCCACCTATCCCATCCAACCACCAACCAGTCCCCATACCCCAATCACCTATCTCTTCCAATAGCCAAACAGCCCTTGCACCACAATCACATATCCCATACAACCACCACCCCACCCCACGCCAGCCACCTATTCCAGCCAACCAGCCCCCTAAACTCAGTCATCTATCTCATCCAACAGCCAACCAGCCACCCCACCCAGACCCAATCACCTATCCCATCCAACAGCCAACTGGCCACCCCATCTCAGTCACCTATCCCATCCAACAGCCAACCGGCCACCCCACCCAGACCCAATCACCTATCCCATCCAACAGCCAACCGGCCATCCCACCTCAGTCACCTATATCATCCAACAGCCAACCAGCCACCCACAGAGCCACAATCACCTCTCCCATCCAACAGCCTACCAGCCACACTACTCCAATCATCTACCCCATCCACCAGGTAGGCAGCCACCCCAATCACCTACCACATCCTAAAGGCTAGCCAGTCACCCTACTATTGCGATCAATCTAATTCCAGCAGACGCAGCTAACTCGTCGCTCCATCCAGTCTATCCCCATCTCAACCACCTATCTTATTCCAATAGCTAACCAGCCTCCACCTATACCTCCCACCCCCATGCCTACTCAGCCTCCACCTATACCTCCCACCCCCATGCCTAATCACCTATCCTACCCCAACAGCTAACCAGTCACCACACATACCTCCCACCCCCATGCCTAATCACCTATCCTACCCCAACAGCTAACCAGCCATCTGACCCCCATATACCCCCTACCACATCCCAACAAGACCCCCCCATCACTAGCCAGTTACCCCTCGCCTATGTCTTTTATCCCAAGAACTATTATATTGGAACAGTTAAGGAGCCCTTTCACCCCACATATCTCCTACCACCGCGCCCCCACATACTCCCACCTTAGTCATCTACCCTATTCGAACAGCTAACCAGCCACTCCATACTATCACCCCCTCGCTATCCATGGCCAAGCCAGCCCCAGTTCCCCAATTAGCCAAATCTAGCCAGGCATTTAGCTTCTGGCTGCAAACACACAACCGCCCTCCCGGCTCTTTAGAGCTTCACCCTGTGCCCATGCGTTGCCCCAACTCCCTTCCTGAAGTCTTTCCAGCAGCTTCAATTCTTTTGAAAGGGGATCCCGGTACAGTGCATGATTTTGCCATTCACACGGGCGGTGTGTCCTGCCCATGTTTAGAAAGGCTTAAATCTTTTCTCTTACACGATTCCAGAAATAGGGATTGCTGTATTTTTATTTCATTTACAGCTGTCAGGCAATATTTATCTTTAATTATTTAGTCACGTCTTTCCAGAACTCTTTTTGTACCAGTCCAGGGTGCAACCCATGTACTTGTTCTAGTTATCTTCCTGCTGACTTCTGAAAAAAACAACAACCCAGGAGTCACTGGCAGGAATTTGATCCATAATTTGGAGATTCTTTTCCGCTTTCCGGGACATTTGCTCAAGTCGCTAACTCAGATAAATAATTCAAAACAATAACATTGCAAAGAAAAAAACCCCCAAACAAAACCATTTTCTATTGGGAAAAAAACAACTAAAATAACCCAGAAACAATTCCTAAGGGTTTAAAAGCGCCCGAAACTGAATTCAAATGAATTAAAAATGAAAAGATTGTGTCTTGTAAATAATAAGGCTATTTTAAAGCAGATCTTGAAATATGTATACAATATTGTTTCCTATTAGAACAATTGATGGTGTTTTCTGAAACGAGCTTGCACAATTATACTCATGGCGAAATAGATGTGTCTATTTTACGTAGCTTTCTAAATATCTTAAAGCAAAACTTGGAAAGGGAATAGATTTAATATATATATATTTGGTTAGCTTCTTTATATTTTTGATATTTAAACGGCTAAAGGCTGGAAAATGAGCGACTGAGCGAATGTTCCCCATCTCTGTATCATATTCATTATATTAATTATTAGAAACGGTTCAGAAAATCCTTTTCTGATGCCCCATTTAACGCGCTACTTCTTCAAGGGAAATACAAATCGTTTCTTGCGGCTTATCTATTAATTTAAGCTTCCCCAAGACAGATAATCTTTCAAATAGATCATTTCCTATGTTGCAATCTGAAGAATAATGTAAAGGCAAAAACATCCTCATAAAACAAAGCATCCCCGAAATGGCAACAAAACCCATGTCCGCCGCAATGGCTCCAAGACACAGAAATAGCGTTCATATCTTTAATGTTTGACCTGGGGACAAAAGGCGAGCACGTACTGGAATTGGGGAAAGGGCGCAGATTTTAAGGGACTAACTGCATTAATTTCCGCCTTCCTTCTAAGCCAACAGCGTCCATGGATTGCAACCTTTCAAAGTATTAAAAAGCAGGTCTATCGCTCAGCTGCAGGGCAAGGCGGCTCTGCCAGTTTTATCCCAGCCGCCAAGCGTCCCCTGCTCGCGGAGGAGAAGAACCAGGCTAAGGGGAGCTTGTTCTAAACCGAAAATCAGGAAAACAGCAAAGTACCGACCTGTTCTTAGCGGCTGCTGCCCTGTCTCTTTGTCTGCGGTTTTTGAACCAGTTGCCCACTTGTGTAGGGGTAAGTCCGGTAGCCTGGGCCAGTTCTCGCTTTTTGCTGGGGTTGGGGTAAGGGTCCTGCAGGTACCACTCCCGTAGCAAGTGCCTCGTCCTCTCCTTGAAGCAATGCGTCTTCTGCTCCCCGTCCCAGATGGTGCGGGGCAACGGGAACTTCTTCCGCACCCGGTACTTGTCCACGGGCCCCAGGGGTCGGCCCCGCAGCTTCTCGGCTTCCTGGTAATGCGCCTCCAGCCAGAGGGCCTGCAGCTTGGCGTGCGACTCCTTGGTGAACTTGTGGTTCTCCAGGATGTGGTAGAGCTCCCGGTAGTTCCCCGTGTGGAAGGCCACAATGGCCCGGGCTCTCAGCACCGACTCGTTCTTGTTCAGGGCCTCGCATGCCGCAGGGGCCACCGGCAGGGACCAGAGGAAGCGGCCCAGGCGCTCAATGTCCCCGCTCTCCTCCAGGGTCTCGCAGACCCCGGCCACTTGCTGGGGGCT
This sequence comes from Trachemys scripta elegans, assembly GCF_013100865.1. Taxonomy (NCBI): domain Eukaryota; kingdom Metazoa; phylum Chordata; order Testudines; family Emydidae; genus Trachemys; species Trachemys scripta. The sequence goes on along the minus strand of NC_048301.1, from coordinate 13,895,029 downwards.
GAAATTGAGGATGGGCAGCTGGAACATCGAGGCGGCGGCGGCAGCGTCTCCGCCCTGGGGAGGAAGGGGAGGAAACCCACGCGCGGCGGAAGGACCCTGAGATCCCCCCGCCCCGCACGCCCACCCGGGAATCTGGGGTACTGGGGGGATTTGCTGAGCGCCGCGCGGCTCTGCTCCGCGTGCGGCTTTCCCCAGGCTCGCAGGGGCACTCGGGCGGCGGCGGCGGCGGCGGCGGCGGCGGCGGCAGCGGTGGAAGTGGCAGGGAGGGGAAGGAATTGGGAGCGCCTAGGCTGCTGTTTCCATGGGGGGAGGCGTGCGTGGGGGTGGGGGGATGGAGGAGGATGGAGGGGGGTGGGGAAGGCGAAGAACAAGCCGCTGTTCAGATGCTGCAGGAGAAGCCTGGTTTGCTATTGGACTGGGCAGATTGGCTCCCCGGTTTCCATGGAGGGGGCTGTCACTCACTGTCAGCCTCTGCCAATCAAGGCGGAAGGCCGCGCGCTGGAGAGATTTCAGCACCTCCCAGGACTCGACAGCGCCCAGCGCCCTTTGGAGAAGAGTTTGACTTTCAAAAGGTATTTGCAAAAGCAGGAGGACGCGCACCCACCCACCGGCGCGGCGAAGAACTCACGCAGGCAGAGACGTGGGGGGATATTGTCTGCAGCTTGCCCCAGCAGCCCGTTGCTCATCAGTCCTCGCGTGCCGAGAGCTAGGAGACCTTTCCCAAATCGCAGCCTGAAACAAACCAGTCCCCCGCCTCCTCCCATCCCCACCGGCACGCGTGGGAAGGCTTTCTTCCGTGGAGAGGGCACCCTAACAAGGCCGCGAAAAGGAAAATAAACAGGGCACTTTGGGGAGCGGACGCTATCGAATTGCACAGGAGACTTGGAGTGAAGCATGCCAATGTCACCACACACACACACACACACCGTGTGCAGGCTGCTGCTGGGTTCCAGTGAACCAGGGGACTTGTCTAGCTTCTTTTGAAGACTGCTACTCCCACCCCTGTCTCCTATAGAGCAATCCAGTCCAGGAGTGAGCCTTGCACTGCCTCCCAGACAGCGCTGCACAGTCTACTGCCAAGGAAAAGATGAGATCAGGTCCAACCAAGAACTCAGAGAATAAATGAAGCAAGCAAGCAACCATAATGGAATATTGTCAGAAGCACTCAATGGGCAGCCGATATTCGACAGATCAACCTCTCCCTCTCCCTCCAGTCATCTCCCACCCAGGGCCCTGTGACCCCCCTCAATAATTAGGGTGAGGGATTCATTTCGGGGAGTCCAGCTCCCTCCTTTGCCCAAATAAAGCTTTACATGTTTACATTTACAACCTAATTGGTTTCGGTTGAGTGGCCCCGAATAAACACCGAGAATAGCCATCGAGAGTGAGAAGTCATTTGTAGGTCAGGACAGCAACTTAAAGCAGATTTTAGGAATCTTTTAAAATATTGATCACCTTCTAATAATCAGCTCCGACTGTTCCTAAACTGGGGCTGATGAGTCTAGTCCTGGGAGAGAAGCGACTTTATTAATATCCCTTCCACTCCTCCCCGAATAAATAAAGAGATGTATTATGATCATGGCTGCCAGGAAAGAAATGAAATCACTTTCTGAACTGTTAGGATCCGTTGTGTTTTCTGGAGGGGGAGGGAAAAAAAAGCAGCCAAGCTTTATTCTAGATGGGGCTGCTCAGAGGCCGTTTCTTTGTGGGAACATTAGGAGCCGGGCTTGGAAAGGCAGCAGATATTGGGAATTAAACTCAAGATGTTCTCTTACGCTCTGTGCAATGCGATTTTTTTTCCTGGAACAGTTGTCAAAAGAAATGCCTTCCGAATCTGATTTTCTCGTGTTGTTGTTTCTTAAAACAAAACAAAACAAACAAAACAGGGGGGATCCTTTGCCAGTTGCCTATAGCCTGAAATTAACCAGATTTACATTTTTTCCCATCATCTCTCCGCAGAAAGGCACTGGACCGGAGCTCGCCGTCTTTTCTTTAGTATCAAGTACAATTTGTCTTTTGCTTGTGAAGATTTGGTAAATCAGAAGGCGGATAGATAGCGCAGATGGTTGGAGGTGTCGGGTCAGATTATGGCATGCCTCAGTACAGTGCTAAGCTCATTCTGACGGAAAACCCTGATATTATTTTCACAGATCTACACAGTTCACTTGAAAAAAAACCCTCGGAGCCATTTACATCATTTATGTGAGGCTCACAGCTAGCGGGATGGAAAGGCTTTCAATACTGCTCATTTTCATAAAAACCGACAGCGCTGGGGGGCGGGGGGAGGGAAAAATAAGAAGAAAAGAAGGAGAAAGAAGGAGGAGGAGGAGAAGCATGCACATAAATTCCCGAGCTCCGAAACACGCCCTAGAAACTTTTGAAATAGAAGCCTTTTAGGCTTCACCTTCTCCACCAGTGTTTAATTTGCGATTCCACTCAGGATGTGTATAAGGACAGGCCACCGAAAAGACTCAGCTTGTAAACGCTTCTGAAACTCAGAAATCCAGAAAGACATTCCCCTCTCCACCCCTCCCCTCCAGCGTTGGGCTGGAGAATTAAAATGCGTGGCGCAATTAAGACAATAGGACTCGGTAAATTAAAAACAACAACCACCACCCCCCCCCCAGCACAAATCATCATTCAAAAGAGCATCGGAGGGTGTGAAAATGTTGCCGAGCAAGCGTGTGACAAGGTGCTCGAGTTTACAGAGCTGGCAGGTTTCCTGATATTATTTTCAGCTTTCCCCCCACGGTACCTAAAGTGCCGGTAACTCGCCCCAACGATTTCTCTTCCCTGTCTTGCCATTGCACTTTGAGCTATCTCCAGACCCTAAGTTCATCTTAAGGTGAACGAGGCAGGCTGTCCTAAGCAGCTATAAGTCACCTTCGAGCCTCATTTACCGGCTGCTGAGACCTTCTTGCTTCGGTGTGGCCGGGGAGTCTGTCTGGTTCACGGTGCTAACGCGGTAGTTATTTAGACTGGTCAGATTTTTCAAAACAAAACAAAACGTAGGTAGGCTTTTAATGTGCACATGATCTAACAAGTGAGTTACTGGGATGCAGTGTAATGGCCATGAACAGAGTGGAGGCAGTCTAGATAATGAAAGTCAAGACCGTAGGCTAAAGGAAATTCGAATTAAGAGATCCGATGCAGCTAGAGAGGACAAGGATCAGTACAATGTTTTGGAAGTCTTCTTCCCCTTGCCCCAGTTTTTCTTTTCCAGAGCTTGAGCTGGGTGAGAAAATGCTAGCAGCCCGAAGGGGACTTTCAGCACCTCCCTGAGGGGAAATAAAAGGCATTGTACAGATATAAACCCAAATCGACCGGCTTAAATATGGCACTAGATTTCAAGAAAAAGTTCGGGTCTCCAGGGAAACTTCTGGGCATTCCCACCCACCATGAGTAGTGGGTCTTAAATTACGAGAATTAAATGCAAACCTCTGTGTTTAAATATTGTCAATTTGAGACAAGCCAACATTGTTCCGAACTCGGTTGTGTCTTTGTAAAAGAGGAGTTAAAGACGGCGCACGGAGGGACTTCTTTTCTTTTTTTGTTTCTTCTTTTTCCTTTTTCTTTTTTGTTTGTTTCTTGGTGGGGCTTGTGTCACAAATGAAACACTACTTTAGAAGTGCATTAGTTTATTTTCTAAATAGATAGGACTTCCCCGACCCCTTCGTCTTTTAGGGAATTTTTTTTGGGGGGCAACTTTCTGCGAAAGAAAAAATTAAGGACTGAATGGTGAAAGTCTTCATTCTCATGCTGGGAACTTCCACAATATTTGCTCTACACCTGTGGGGGCAAAATGTTGCTCTTTGGAAAGGAAACTCTGCATTATAATAGAAGAACAATTCTGGGGGATGTATGTGTGACCAAGGCATTGTAATACAGCGTGTTCGCCTGCCTTTAGATTTGGCTTCTAGCAGGGTTTCTAAAGCGCGCTTCTTAGTGACAAATAAAGTGTTTTCATATATGCTTTTTATGTGTACAGTGTGTCTTGTTCGGCTTTCTAGTCTGATCAAGGACACTAGTAATAAATCACCTCGATGTAACAGATAATGGATTCGCGTATCTATGAGTAGCTTCATATGAAAAACAAAACGATCTTTAATTGCATGAAGTCTAAACATCATAGCCATCATATGCATGACCAGGAAATACCATCTCTCTCTGTATGTACTGTTTGTGATAGGCGTATATATACACACAGAGAGAGGGAGGGAGACAGAGAGAGATAAATGACTATTGCATTTATTCATAGTTTTTATATTACATGAATATGGTCATTTTTATTACTATTACGTAGCAAGGATAATGATTTAGAGCCGAGTTCTGAACTCAGATACACAGGGATGGCTGTGGGGAATTATCCTTGTGTAACTGAACTCAGAATTGGGCCCTACATGAAGGATATTATTGCATATTAGAACGGAAGATTATCATCCCTATTATATCTTTCACAGAGGAACATAATCCAATCATTGGCCTATGTGAGCCAGACATCCACGAGGAAGTGCCACAAAGCCAAATTATGCTAAGGAGTGCTAGATTTTGATGTTGTATCTTTAAATACCTTCACATGCAGAAACTACTGTATCCCAAGGGCTGTTAATTACAGTCACTAGAGATGTATAGAATTTTAAAAATACATCTGATGAGAAAATATATTTTGCCTTTCAATAGGCTAGATAACAGCAAATGATAGGTATTCTAATATAAAAAAAAATCTTTGGGGAGGAATACTCCACTGTCCACTTCAGATTACACAGTATGACTGAGGGGGCATAGATACACTACAGATTGAGAGATGGAAATTCTTCCAGAGATGCTAAACAATTTTATGTTTACTGTTCTAGAGAAAGGTAATAACATTCCATTGAATATCACAGAAGTTACCATTTTACTGTACCACTTTAGCTGACACACTCTTTTTAGGAGCAAAACTTTAGCTATAAACACCACACCTGCACAGCACATGGCAATCATATATCAGCAGCAGAGCAGTTACATAAAATAACACAAAAGTGTTAGAAAAAGAAAGTTATCAGGTAACACATTTTCCACTCTCTTTCATAATATCTCTGTTCTTTCATGATGAGTAAGAAGTAGCAAGCAGTGTAAAAAGAAGAGGAAGGGAAATCAGAAGGGAAAGGTCCAAGGAGAATCCCTAATGCCAAGAGGACTTTGTGTTATCTAGGGACCATTAACTGAAGCACCTTCTTTCCAAATATACATCTGCAAAGTCCTTCAGGCCTATCTGATAGTATCTCCTGAATTTAGTGTGTAGGACCACATTCCTGTTTTCCATATCTCCTCTGTGGATGCTGAAGTTCCTTCTGTCCAGGAGGTAGTTGTGGACCTGGTGGAATGCCCTCAGAAACTGGTTTGTCTCTCTATTTATAGCAAATAATAAATCTTGATGGTTGGTTTTGAAGACTTTGTACCTTTACATTTTGGATGGAAGGAAATGAGAAGTACACAGGATCTCCTTATTAGCTTGTATGCTTTAGGTAAATCTTTACTGCTCTTCAAACTTGCAAGCTTATGCCAAAGCTCCCCTTGAGGGGCATAAGAACTGCCATACTGGGTCAGACCAATGGTCCATCTAGCCCAGGATCCTGTCTCTGCAGTGGCCAGTGCCAGATGCTTCAGAGGGAATGGACAAAACATGACAACTTTGAGTGATCCATCCTCTGTCCTCCAGTCCCAGCTTCTGGCAGTTGGAGGCTTAGAAACACCTGGAACATGGGCTTGAGTCCCTGACCATCTTGGCTAATAGCCATTAGTGAACCTATCCTCCTCTAACTTATCTAATTCTTTTTTTAACCCAGATATACTTTTGGCCTTCACAACTTCCCCTGGCAGCGAGTTCCAGAGGTTTACTGTGCATCCTGTAAAGAAATACTTCCCTTTTTTTAAAACCTGCTGCCAATTAATTTCATTGGGTGACCCCTGGTTCTTGTGTTATGTGAAGGGGCAAATAACTCTTTCTCTACACCATTCATAATTGTATAGACTTCTGTCATATCCCCCCTCAGTTGTCTCTTTCCCAACCAGAATAGTCTCCGTCTTTTTAATCTCGCCTCATGTGGAAGCTGTTCCATACTCTTAATCATTTTTGTTGTCCTTCTTTCTACCTTTTCCAATTCTAATATCTCTCTTTTAAGAGGGGGCAACCATAACTGCATGCAGTATTCAAGGTGTGGCAAGTATTCATGGATTTATATAGTGGCATTCTGATATCTTCTGTCTTATTATCTATCCCTTTCCTAAAGGTTCCTAACATTCCGGTAGCTTTTTTGACTGCTACTGAACACTGAGCAGATGTTTTCAGAGAGCTACCCATGATACTCCAAGATTTCTTTCTTGAGTCATAACAGCTAGATCCCTCATTTTGCATGTATAGTTGGGATTATTTTTTCCAATATGCATTACTTGGCACTTATCAACATCGATTTTCATCTGCCATTTCGTTCTTTGGATTTGGACAAAACAAGAGAAGAACAGTTTATGGAGAATTGTGGAATGAAGTGCTACCTTAGAATGAAAGCAAGGGATGTACGAAGACTTTTTTGTCTTTATGAAAAATACAATATGGCTCTTCCATGGATAATACTGAAGTTACTGATATTCCCTTGCTGGAGTTGTGGCTATAATTAGAAAAACATATTTTAATAGAATATAGGGCTCTGCAGAATTCATACGTTTAAAGAGGGTAGAGATAGTTGAAGAACCAGATTTAAATCCCATACTAGAAGAATGTGGTATCTATGTGGTTTTAGCTAGTTTAATTGCTTTCTGCATTCTAAGTATTTGGGACTGTGAAGTCAGGAAGAATAGCAAATTTTTCCCAATGTTAGAATGTTTCTGATTTCCAGATACTCTTTTGGAAGTCAGTAGGATTACATACATGAGGTCATGTGTATATCCTGTTTCACATAGAATCCCCATTTCTGTTTCCATACAGTTAGATCCAGGGAGAATGGTGCAGAATGGAGCTCTGGGATAGGAGAGTTGATCTGTGAGGTAGAAGAATATGCCAACTGGAGCATCTTATTATGTCTGAGTACCAAGGTCTTCTTGGCCAGGCTGGAGTGATTAATATGATTGCTGCTCTTTCTGTTTGTTGTTGTTTGCAATTCGGGGAATTAAAGGTATGGGAAGGAATGCACACATGGGATTTTGGCTATTGATGAAATAGGACATCTACCGATACAGACTTCTGGGATTATTCTCTTTGTTACTGCTTTATTATAAAGGAGGATATGTAATAATGGAAATCCCCTTCTGAAGGAATCACCATTTCCTCCGACAATGTGACTGCTGTGTCTATTTTTGGGATAAAAACTGTGGAGCTAAGGGGTGCCTTAAGTTTGTAGAATTGTAATGCCTGGTAGCTTAGCTTCTTTCCATTATCTGGGCATTCTCATTCTGATTTAATTACATCCTCAAAAGAGGAGAACAGAGGCATGCAGGATTCTGATTTGGATTTAGAAGGAAGTTATTTGTCTGGGACATTTTTACTTACCTCTTGTTTCTTTAGCTGCATGCCTATGGTGTTAATCACTTGTCCGCATATAATTTCTAAACACTCTGGGGGGAATAAAGTTTCTATTTGTCATGGTATGATTGTTTAGCTTGAGAGGCTAATAATTCTTCCTCTTCAGGAGGAGAAATAGGGGAGGACTCAGAACAGAAGAAAGATGATGCTTCCTTGCTTTCTTATAGGACTTAGATTAAAATTTTTTGGTCTTTTTTAGTTATTTTTTATCTTTTTAGACTTTTTGAGAGTACCACTGACCTATAGACTTCCTCAGAAATAAATTTCCTATTACACTGGGATTGCACTGGATTTGGTTTTGTGTTTCCTGATCATCTCCACCATCTTGAGTGGAAGGGAAATAAAGATCTGAAGGCAGCTTTCCAGAGGACAGCTTGCTGAGGAGATAAATATATGTATGTACTCCAAAATGAGAGGAAAAAGGGCATGAGTAATGAAAAGAAAGTTTAAAGAGTGGGTGTGTTAGAACTGTCTGGTATCAGAGGCAGAACTTCTGGTCATTTGCCAGATATGTGGGATGGGATCAGGTCCTGAGAACCTTTTCAAAGAACTGAACTGCCCACATCTCTCTTCAGAGGAAGTCAACCTACTCCTCATTGATTAGTGAAGATATTATGAAAAAGAATTAAACTCTTGCTTTCCGACTGATAATTGTGTTAGTTATTTATTGCTAAGTAAAGAATGTCATTTAAAAATATCAGCTTAAGATATTACAGTTTTAGAAATATGTCTACTAGGCTTGCAGTAATGACACCTGGGTCAGGCATTTTCAAGCAATCAGTGAATCCTGGATTAAAGGAACTCTTGGGCCATCAAAATTTCCAGTAGGGAGTTGATCCAGAAAGTCCTTGCTCAGGCAAAATTTTGACTTCAATAAACTTTGGAATAGAGTCCAAAGACCTCCACTGAAGTCAATGGTAGTCCAATTAACTTCAGAGAAATGCCCTTTCCAGTGGCCATTGTTGCTTACATTCAAAACTAAAAATCACAGAGATGTTCAAACTAGCATCGCTATAACTGAATGTGCACTACATTATTTGTATCACAAACTCCTATTTCTAGAAGTTTATAAGATTCCTGTTGACATTTGAACCAACACTGAACAAACCTGAAGCAATTTTTAGTGGATTTTAAATTCTAAAGCATTTTAGAGCAGTGATGTAAAATTGGAATTACTGATGCTCTACGATTACCTATGGAGCTCAGAGATGGACAGGTGTTATGGGCTGCTTAAGCCCTCGTGAGTATGGAGACAAAGTCCTGGCAGGATGCTATAGGCAGTCGTGATTCTTGTAGGTGACTCTGGATTAAATAGATGGGCAGAGAGAGTGAGAGACTCTTAGGTAAGAAACTAAGTTTCCTGAAAGTTCTGAATCCCAGATATAAGGGGCGGTGGATGGTAACGCTCTTAGAAAGTTTTTGAATAGATACATCTGTAAACATTTTATTTCTAGAAGAAATAACTGTCTTCTACTTTGTTTCTCTTTTTTCCCTTCATTTTTGACTGTAGGCCAGGTAAGTCAGCCCTTCCCCTTTGCACCTGCATTTCCTGATGCTTGGTTTAGCTTTCCCGGAGTCAGCATCTCCAGTTTGCAATTGACAAGAGGTGCTGTTTATGGCAGAATTAATTCTCTGCCTTTTTCTTCTATCTTAACATCTGCCTTTCCCCCCCCAATTTTTAGCGTCCTTTCTTCTTTTACTGCTGATGGGTCTTCTCTCCTCCTATCTGTTTTATTTCTTCTCTTTATGTTCAAGCATTCCATTATTTCTCATTTATTTCCCTTATTTCAGTCTTGTTTTCAACCCATCTCCGTTCACTCTATATATGCTTCTACCTTCCTCCACCCTCATTCCATCCATTTCTTCTGTACTCCTTTACTTTCTCTGCTATATCTTTTGAGCACCAATCACCATATTACCGTGGTGAGTAATTCCCAAACTGCAGTCCATGAACCACTGTGATCCACAATGATCACATGATGCAGGCTCTCCTCTTTACTTTATTTAAACTGCTTCTACTACAGGTGTAAAGGATTTTGAGGCCTGATAATGCAGCTTTTGCTCACATGTCATTGACTTCGATGGGACTGTTTGCATGAATATGGACTACTCATGTGAATAAGGGCTGCTAGATTACATGTTATGGTTGTCAATACTCGTAATACCCCAAACAGCTTTGATTTAATGTAAAATTACTGTTAAGGCACTAGCCCATGATGTAAGCTATGATACTTTAATGTATTTTTAAAAAAATCTGTTAAACTGTTTGGGCCAGATCCCTGGGTTTTGCCAAGATGCGCTATTGTGTAGGATCTATGGTTAGGGGTGAAGGTGGGCCAATGGAACCTTTCTGCTTCTCTCCTGAGGCTTCCGGGGTGTCATTTGGGATCCTAGTGTAATTAGAGCAGCATATGGCTGCTCTAATTTAGGCTGGCAAGGGACACAAGGCACTCCAGCCATGCTTCCTATGCTGGGCAGCAGGCTGGGGGCAAGGGAGCTAGGAGCAGATAGCACAGGTTCAACTGCATAAACTTTTTGCCATCAAATCATCTCATCTATATACAAATTATAGGGCCTGAAGGTACTTGGCTATTCACTTTATCTATGGAAAATATACTGGGCTTGATCCCCTGTCATGTATACTCCATTCACTGCTCTAGAGTTACTCCTGATTTACACTGATGGAAGTGACAAGAGAATTAGGCCCTTTGCAGTAAAAGGCCAAAGTACCACCCACAACCAAAAGCCAGTTTATCATATTAGGTAATAGCTTTTACATTTGTTTGATTAGAAAAGGAGCCCAATCCTGCAACTTTTATCACATGAGTAGTCCCCGTGGAACTACTCCAGGAGTAAGGACTACAGGATTGTACAGTCCTGTATGTTTATGTAACATTTAGAAAACAGAATGGATTTCAAGAAAAGATTTGTCATTGTAAATTACTTTAATCCATTAATTTTACAGTTTTCATTATGTTTCGTATAGTGTACCAGCACTTCCTAAATCTTTAATATCAGTCAAACCTTTTTATTATGTTACTTTTTCAGAAAAAAAATATATTTTCCTTTAAAAATGACTTTTTATTTTTGCCTTGGTCAAGAATCTTACCTAAGTTGCATAAAACATCTGGAATAACTTGACAATAGTAAATATTAAGGTGCACCATATGGACATTTTGTTGTTTACTTATTGAGTTTTTATTTTGAGATATATTGCAGAACCTCTCCAGTAGATGGAGCATGTTCATTGCTTTTCTTGAAGTGCTTGCAATACGAAAACGGTACTCAAGGCAAAATGTATCCCTCCCCCCCAAATATTAATCTTTTCCTTGTTAGTTAAGATTCACTGTAAGAAAACAGAATTTCTGTTTTGGGAACTCACAGAAGCTGATCTTTCAGGGTTTCCACAGGCTGGAACCAAGGGGCTATGTTGTAGGAGGCCTCATCTTGCATTTCCTTAACTCCTGTTACAATGGGCATACTGTGACTTCAGTGGGAGCTGGTCTGCTTAAGTAATGCAAGTTCAGGCCTTCTGTTAGTGCAGCCTTCTGTGGCTATCTGTACTTTTTTGACCTGCTCATATGAAAAACGTCCTGACTTTTGTTTTCAGTCAGGAGGAGTTCTTTCAGAATTCACAACTCAAAGCACAACCCTGTGTTATTGCAACCTTCCCTCTAGCAAGGAGGATTGGAGGCAGCTTCTTCCAGAGCCTGTTAATGCTGCAGTGAAGGGCTACATGGAGTGTTTTGACTTCCTGGGGGCTAACCAAGGATCCTGGAGTTCTGCGAGTCAGTAACCAAAGGACCTGAGCTTGGATTCTGAACCTGAATACCTTATGGGGCAGCATGCTGCATTGAAAACGGATACAATCCCAGTAATTCCAACCCCAGGCATTCCAAACCAGGAGTCAGATCCCCCACAGTCATAAGATTGGCTTAAATAGAATGAGTTTTAAAAGAAAAATAATGCATTTGGGGTTCTTTTTTATTCACTCTTTAAAAAAAAATATCCTCCGAGGTACCTTTAGGCCACATTTTCAAGGCTTTCCTCTGCAACCACGAGGCTTAGAAACTTCTTTTAGTGACAACACAGAAGTCGGAGGGACTCACGGCCTGGCGCCCCTGTAGAGCGCAGGTGTAAAGAATCCCCCGCCAAGGGTCGCCGATTGCGTCCAGGGCACCCGGGGAAGAAGCGAGCCGACAAGCGGCGGGCAAACGCCAGCGGTGTCAGGAGCTCGGATGCTGCTCGCCCTGGCCGCCCCTGCGGCTGGCGAAGGGCGGGGGCGAGAGAGCGCCAGGCTCGGGCGGGGCTCGCCTGCAGGCAGAGCGGAAGGGTCGGCTCTGGGGGGCAGGCTCTGCCCGGGGGGGGGATCCCGCCCAAACCTGGACCTTTGTCGCCCCCACGGTTGTCTCGCTCTCTGTCCAGCCCCCCTGCCCGGCTGCCTCCCTCGGTGCCCCCTTCACCCCGTCGGCGGGCAGCCGCCGTCCCGCCTCCTTCCCGCGCTCGGCGGCGCCGGGGAGCGCTGAGGCGGTTCAGCGGCTTGGAGGGAGCGGCCCGGGGGTGCTGGGTACTTACCGCTCTCAGCCCCCTCTCTCCGCGGGGCCTCCTGATCCCGCCCTCAGTGTCGTGCCTGGGCTGGGGCAGGCCTGGGCATTTACCCCTGTGACCCCCCCATCTGTTCCTCACCGTGCCCCGAGGGGGCAGGGGCTGGGGTATTTACCCCTGTGACCCCCCCATCTGTTCCTCACTGTGCCCTGAGGGGGCAGGGGCTGGGGTATTTACCCCTGTGACCCCCCCATCTGTTCCTCACCATGCCCTGAGGGGGGAGGGGCTGGGGTATTTACCCCTGTGACCCCCCGTCTCTTCCTCACCATGCCCTGAGGGGGGAAGGGCTGGGGTATTTACCNCCTCGTGATCCCAGCTCACTCCCCATAGTGCCCTGAGGGGGGAGGGGCTGGGACATTTACCCCGTGACCCCCCATCTGTTCCTCACCGTGCCCCGAGGGGGGAACGGCTGGGGTATTTACCCCGTGATCCCAGCTCACTCCCCATAGTGCTGTGAAGGGCTGGGGCAGGCCTGGGTATTTAACTTTCTTCTCTGTCTTGTTAGTATGCCGGAGGGTGGTTTTTTTTATTGTATTTTATTTTTATTCTCATGGAAGTTGGGGTTTTCTATAGCATCCACAATAGAATCACCACTCCTGGGTCTCTTGTCAGTGCATCTTGGATGAGGGGGCTCCCTATAGGTTTATTTTTTAAGGCCATTACTCCCTTTTATTATCATTCTTCATTAAGGCCCAGAGTCCCCATTGTCTCCCCAGGGCTGGACTCAATTCATGGGACTCTAAACTACAGTATTGTGGTGTCACCAGGTAAAAGTGAGGCTTCAAGTTGCCAGAGGTGGAAGATTGCATCTATACATTGTCTTCCTCCCTGGTCTTGCTGACGGGGTAATGTGTGTGTTGAGGAGTCTCCCCTAGGTGCCAAACATCTATATTGCTTCTGCCTAAAGGTAAACCACAGGTGGTGCCTACTGCTTGTGAGCAGCTTTTTGTTCCATCATCTCTTCTGTCTTGTCCCTGAAATTCTTTCAGAGCCTGTAAAGTTCTTTAGTAGACCATGTCCTGCTAATTTTTCAACACGGCCTAATAAGTACTCTCAAAAAGTATATACAGCCTTAGCAGTTGCACCTGTAAAATTTTGTGCCTGCAACTGTCATCCAGGCATACATTCTTGGGGGTGCACCTTTCTATCCTGCTTTGAGAATTTAGCATATGATGGTTAGTATTTTAGTGACAGGTTTCAGTATTTTAGTGCTTATCCACAACCAACAAGATGGTCTGCAAGATTTTCTTTCTAATGCTTTTCAGACAGTAGACTCGGTTTTCAGTCCTGGGAAACTTCTTCATCAAAATCCTTCTATTTGGCAAATTTCAGCAGAAATAGAACATGTCGATCAAGTGATCATTCTGATTATGTGAGGATTTTAGGGATATGTTGTGCTGGCAGATATTAATGAAGACATTGCACATGAATGCAAAGAAAACCTTTGTTAATGAAATACTCCGTTTGAAAATATAAACATTAAAAGTTGGGAAGTTCATCAGTCAAGGTATCCCATAGTAATGGTTGCTCTGCCACATTAACTGTAATTATGAGTAGTCATATGAATACTATGAGGACTATCATTAACTGTAATTAATTGTAATCTGTCAGCAAAAGGACCTATATGTCACTATTGACAGCTCAGTGAAAACATGTGTTTAAGGCATAGTGGTGATAGAAAAAATCCCCACAAGATTCTAGGTTGTATTAAGAAGGAGACAGAGAATAATACTGAAAGTATAATACAGTTACATAAATAGATGGAAGGCCCTTACCTTGAATATTGTGTTCAGTCTTATCTCAGAACGTATATGAAATAAATAGAAAAGGGTTGGAGAATGGCAACAAAAATTATTAGACATGAAAAGAAATTGAAAAAAGATTAGAACTACTACATTTAGTGAGATGTACAACAGAAGATATAAGAGTCAATAATTAACAGCATAGAGTAGGTGATGCTACCATCTTCTGTAGCATACAAGGGGAGTTCCAAAGAAATTTAAAGGCAGCACAGTTAAAATTGATAAAAATAAATACTTTTTACAACACACAACAATCTGTGGAACTCACTACTGCAAGATATTATTGAGGCAAATATTGTAGTAGGATTTTAAAGAGTAGAGCATCATATGAATACTATGAGGACTATCCATAGTTACTCTAGCTAGGATATATAGGGATGTTATTCCTCATGCTTCAGGTCATAAACCAACCACTAACTGCTAGAGATTAAGAAGAAACTTGTCCCATAGCCATGCTATCTACTATGGGTATTTTTCACCTTTATTTGAAGCATCTAATATCGTACTGTGCTAGTAGTTAGACAGTATATAGGATTACACTATTCGTATTTATTATTAGTATTATGGTGGTGCCTAGAGACCCCAGTCGGGCTACGTGCTATATAAACATACTGTTGGTCTGATCCATTATGCCATTTCCTAAGTATACATTCCAAGTATATGGTGTTTTTATTATTGCTTATCCTGCTAACTGGGGCCTTAACTATGCTACAGCTACTCCAGGAGGTGTGTACAGAGCAGGGAGTAGCCTCTTCCCTGTTGGGATGGCCTTTGACAGAATGGCTAAACTGGGGGGAACAGTGGCTGCACCTTTTGTACAGGTTTAACAAGGGGCACCTTTCCCTGCACTGCCCTAAGCCTCTGAAGGTAAATACGTGTTTTAGAGGTATAATTCCTCCAGACAGCTTTGCTCAGGTGGTGCACCTCCTTCTCTCCTCAACGTGTTGCAGAATCATAATGGAGCCCATTACCATTTGAATGAAGTACATGTGAGAGTTCTAGCAAAACTGTTTAGACAGTTTATTTACAGTGTTTAAAATATTTATTTTCTTTTTATCTTAAATATCTGTTATTTTCTTGTAATTTTGTCTTGTTTATTCTATTAATATGAGCTTTTGAATTTCTTTCTATAAATCCTTGTATTGCTTTTTTCTTTTGCTATAGTCCACACGATGAATGACACTCTCTTAAGCAACTTAGACAAACTTCTGCTAGAGCTTGGTAGGTCACTATATATTATATTGAGAGTTCTGGAATTAAGTAATATTTTATGTAAGGACTGATTTATAGTGAAGATTTCAACTTTAAACCATCATTCTGCATTTAAGTAATCAGTTTTTATTCTGTTGTGTATGGGGTTTTGTTGGAGGTTGGTGCTAGGAGTTAGTTAATAACTGGGCTATTAGTAGGGGGAGATAATGATTATAGGTAGCTCTTGTTAAGATATAATATTAAAAAAAGATCACGTTGTGTTGTGAAATGTTAATTGTTTAATCACTCAATTTCTGTTTAGAAAATGATAGTAAATAAAAAAATGAATATTTTTATTTCAGTTTTCCAGCTTGAGCAAACTTCTTATGCTAAGGAACATGTGACGCACCAGATAAATTGTGAGTAGTATTACATTATTAGACTTTTTTCAGACATTTGAACACACTGCATTTAACCCATTAGTCCTAGTACATCAGAGCTGTTTTGAGCTCAAAGGGTGGACGAATTAATAATGAAAGCTGCCTGCAGCTACTCTTATTCTTACTCCTCCAGCAGCCTTTGCTTTCTCCTTTCACTATTATCTAGTGGTGCTCAGTTTCTTCTGTACAGCCAGTGACATGCTGCTCAAGCATCTGCCCCTGCCCTGTTGGCTGGCACACAGCTGTAGCTTCTCACATCTGGCTGGCACTCCTTCCACTCAGCTTCTAACATCTCCCCGACCTGCATCTCTTGTTTTCTTCAGCCTCTTTGTAGAACTGGAGAGGAATTTTTTGATTATTTTTTTTGGTTGGTTAGAAAATGCTGTTTTGTCAAAATCAAAACTTTTGACATATATCGGTTTAGACATAACTTTTGTCAGGAATGTTTCTCCAAAATGGAATTTCTGGTCAAAACCGGAGAGAGAGATACCTACCCTGGAACAGCCAATAGCCTGGTGAGGGTGCTCATGTGGGATATGGGAGTGTGTGTGTGTCCCCCTTCCACATACCCCTAAACATATCTGCACAAGGTTCAGGGTAACTCTCTCTTGCATGTGAAAAAAGTTCATCTTGATGTGGAATGGGAACATTTTTGAAATCTCAGAATATTTTTTGGAAGAGGAAAATTGTTTCTCCCACAGCTCTAGTTCTTGCCGTGTTTATGTCTCTGTCTTCCTGTTCCTTCTACCCTCACTTTTTGTGTCAGATATTTCTTTGGTGTGAGTTCAACTAGGATCAAATTTAGAGATGTAACAAACACTGTAAAAACCAGAACCAAATTGCAAGTGATCTGAAGCACTAGAGCGGTTGTTCTCAAACGTCCATACTAGGCCCTCCCCAAGACTGCTTTCCCATCTAGCCAAGACCCCCTCCCTTTAGCAATTTGGGAAGAGCAGAGGGTTGTGACTGCCTGACACCTGTTTTGTGACCCAGTGCTCTAGAGCTGCAAGGACTGCAGGTAACAAAATGTGATTTGGTACTAATAAATGTAAAATCCTGCATGAAAGTATGGGAAATGAACAACACAATACATAATGTAAAAGCATCTATGCTTATCACATTAAAATGAGGGCTTACATGATAGATTTCAAAGCCCTTATTTATAAAAAAGAATATTGCACATGTCCCATGTTGATCTGATTTGGATCCTTAACTAGCCATTTTTTGTAGAAATTATTTGTTCTTACATTAGGAGGTTTATTATGGAAACATGGCAGCATCAAGGCTTCTTGTGCCTCCAAATGCTCCCCTATTTGCAGACTCATTATTACAGAATGTTTGAATATTCTGTATTTATTAATTCTTATCTTTTAATCAGTATCCGAGCTTCCCACTCAGCATCTAACTTGTTCTTCAAGTAAATTCCCTTTTTGTTTGGATTAACTCTGTTGCTGGCTCAGGGCCGCCCAGAGGATTCAGGGGGCCTGGGGCAAAGCAATTTTGGGGGCCCCTTCCATTAAAAAAAAGTTGCAATACCATAGAATACTATATTCTCGTGGGGGCCCCTGTGGGGCCCAGGGCCTGGGACAAATTGCCCCACTTGCCCCCCCTGCCCTCCCTTCTGGGCGTCCCTGTGCTGGCTTCTCACTCAGACTCTCTTATGTACCCTTAACAAATTATGCATTTCCTCCTTCCTATACCCAGCTTCCCCAATCAACACAATTGTACAGCTGGTATTAAGTAGAAGAAAGTGAGTGGTCTCTTGGAACCTCACAGCCCAGGCAAGCTCTGTAGTTCATAATGCAATCCAATCTGCCTATTTGCAAATATCATCTGATTGGATAGCAATTTATAATTGATTTCTCTCTGCCCCATTTCTAGTAGCATGAAGCCATGTGCTTGCAAGTAATTCTGCAAAATCATAGGTCAGCTCTGACAACAAATAAAATTACTTTGCTCCCCCCCCCAATAAACAGTCACTCTAGTTTAATAGGCTGAGGTTCAGATGGATTTAGGAACAGCACAAATTAGTATTTTCATATTCTCTGTTTCTAACTCATTGCTCTGACAACATTACATACAAATTTAAGTATTCACCACTCATCTCAAACTTCTTAACTGTTGGGACTCTGTTGCTGCTTTGCTTAGTGGCAGGCTCCCTGCTCAGATGGTGTTGCTGAGCTCAAGTGTGTTGAAAGAAATTTTGAATCTTCCAGAACTTGGGCCTTTCCACTTTATAAGGACATGTTGATAATGCTTGTGCACACAGCTCACCGGCTCCAAGGCTTAAGGAGCTTTGAGTGCATGGCCTATTATGAAGAATGGAAAGATCCTGTTCCAGGATTTTTGTCCAATGTTTCTCAGGCCTTGGCTACACTTACCAGCTAGTTCGACGGCTGGAAATCGAAGTTCTGGGTTCGACTTATCGCGTCTAGTCTGGACGCGATAAGTCGAACCCGGAAGTGCTTGCCGTCGACTGCGGTACTCCAGCTCGGCGAGAGGAGTACCGCGGAGTCGACGGGGGAGCCTGCCTGCCGCGTGTGGACCAAGGTAAGTTCGAACTAAGGTACTTCGACTTCAGCTACGTTATTCACGTAGCTGAAGTTGCGTACCTTAGTTCGAATTGGGGGGGGTAGTGTAGACCAAGCCTCAGAGAAGAGACTATAAGAGAATGTTATTCTTTCAAAGAAAAGCCTAAGATTCTTGATATGATATCCTGTGACACTTTAATTCATAATGGCTCTCCATTTATTTTCGACCCTTTCGGGGATCAGAGTTTTTAGACTCCTTGCAAGTCCCAGCCTCAGCTGCAGGAAATAGCTTATTCACTGCAATATATAATTATTTATCCAGTCTATCTACAAATACATCAAGTTATTTCTCCACAGCTATCTTTATTAGTAAATTGTGCAAAAAAATTACTGTATTTTGCAGAAGGTCAGAACAATACAGATTAAAATGATAGTTAGAATAGACAAAAGTAAAACAATGGAAATATTATAACTACGTGAAACTTCTCTTAAAGACCTTCCGCATGTCTTAGAAGACTTTTTTAAAGAACCCCTAATGCATATAGGGGCAGATCCTCAACTGGGGTAAATTGATATAGCTCCTTTGCTCTCAGTGGAGCTACATCAGTTGACGTCAGCTGAAGAGTACAATTTTCCTGCACCTTTACTGGAAGGCCACCTCCATTAGGCAACTTGTTTTTGTCAGTCCCTTGAGATAGGTTTTGCTATACTCTGAATTATGTGACAGCAACTTAAAGCTGCACCTCAATTTAAATGTCACACTTTTTCTGAGCATATTTACTTGCTGTTACAAGAAACACTAAAGGCTACTATAACTAACAGATTTAAGTAAAATATTTTACTAATATTTTTCTCTATTTTTTGTTTGTTTTTCTTTGTTCATTTGTTATTCTTTATAGTCAATGTCACTGTTTCCCTTGTACAAAGAGAGAATCACATCCCCCTGTTTGTATGGGTCATTCACACAGCAACAGGGGAGAGAAAAGCATTTTAAAAGAGAGAGAAATGTGAATGGAAACCCATGAATACTGATGTGAGGATTCAGAGGGAGCTGTAATATGTGAAACTACTTTTTACTTACTTTTAAAAACTGACTAGATTTTAAGTTGATGTAATCCATTTAAATTCTCTGCCAATTTATGTAACCACAGAATAATGGGAATTTCTTATTCATATTACAGTAGCACCTGGATACCACAATCAGGATTGATTGTGCTAAGATGATTCCTACCCGAAGAGCTGATTTTATAATTAAATCTTTTGAATATAACATGCAGAAATACTGTAGCTGGCAAAACCTCAGTTTATATTTTATTGATCCCTCCCCAAATAAGGGAAGAACAGAAAAAGTAAAATAATGGGGAAGGGGGGAAAGGTAAGGAAGGAACAGGAGAAGAAGAGCAACATTTCAGGTTCCACCCCCTAGGAATTAATCAGAGGTTTCTAAAAGGTTAGACCAAATCTTTTCAGATTTGTGTGATATCTCTCTTCTTCAAGACTTTACCTGATCTCTAGTTGCCAGGTCAGCCACGTCTCGGTGCCAAGATTCTGTCTCTGAAGGCAGTTGCTCTTCCATCTAAGCAACATGAGTCATTTGGCTAGATCCACTGCTCTAGAGAACCAACTTGGAGAGTTTCCAAGACAATGGAATATATTCCAAAATACAGTTTTGGGATGTAATTTTTAAGGATATATTCATTATCATATTAATTCTCCTGTCTACTTCTAGCCAAAAGGATTGTATCCTGGGACATTCCCAAAACATGTAAGCCAGTGTAACTCTGGGAGACTCACATCTCCAGAAGCAGTCTGTGGCCCATGCACTGTAATCTATGTGGGGACCAGTGTGAATGAAATATAATTTTCTGCTAGATCAGCCTAACCTTAAATACTTCATTGTAATTGTTGGTAATGTCAGTTAGTATAACATACTGTTTCTTCTTCGAGTAGTGTCCCTATGGGTGCTCCATTTCAGGCATGCATGTGCCCTTGCACCTTTCATAGGAGATTTTCAGTAGCAGTGCCCATTCAACCTGTGCATAAGTCCTACACATCCTTGTGCTCTGTACCTAGGATGTATAGGGCTGCGCGGGCAAGTCGCCCTCTGTTCCTTCGGAACCACCTTCAGCCTGAGATGGAACATTTTATGTACCCACTTCATTTTTACCATAGCAGAGTTTGGATAGATGGTTTGGTTTAGTTTAACTTAGTTTTAGTTACTATAGATGGTGGGTTGTTGCTGTTTTTTCTCTTTGTTTGCTCTTTCCTCATTTGAGCGGTTGTTCTGAACTTTTCATTATCGGAGGTGTCCTGGGTTACCTGGGCTTTAAACATTGTTTTTCCTGCTGGGAGGCTCTCCCTGTGAGTGATGGATGTTCCTGCTGTCTCCGGTGTTTGGACACACATATACTTGTTATATGTATTCAAGAGGAGATCTTGTAAAAACAGGAAGATAAATTTGAAGCTCTTGATGATGGAGCAAGCCCTATGATCTGCTTCTGATCTAGGCTCTAAGAACCCCCTTATACACCAGCCTTCAAGCACATGTAGTGTCATGTCCACCTCTGGATCCTGGTCACTGAGAGCCTCAATGGACACCATGGCTGGTACCCCATGCACTTCTGGGTCTTGGTCACCAAAAGCCTTGGAGGATGCAGCATCGTCTGTTCCACAGTACAAAGAGCCCCACATAAATATGTGGATACTGACATGAGGAGCTGGAATGTTAGATCTCCTTCTAAGAAATTTTGGTCACCAACTCTGAAGAAGGCTTCAGACACCTCAGGTCCCAAAGGGAGTAATATTGAAGCTCTGAATTATTCCTTTACTGGGAAGACATCTAAGGCTACCTCTAAGAGCCATGCCCCTACCAAACAAGATTCAGTACCGAAGACATCTTCTGCTTTGGTTGCTCATCCCCATATTAGTATGAACTCTACTTCAAAGTAGTCTGCGCTATCAGACACCTCAGTATCTATGCTGTTATTGTCAACTTCTGCATAGGCATTGCTTGAATTTGAGTCTGGATGGAAGCATTTGTTGTCCATAATACTGACACACTCCATACAGGTACCGACCTCAGTACTGAAGTCAGCCTCCACAGGACCATATTCAGCTCCTGCTTGTGTACCATTGGCACCACAGGAGTTTAGGTATTCAAAAGATCTTGTGGTGTTGAAGGAGCTGGAGTCTCCATTACTTACTGGTACAAAACAGCTCTCTGAATTGAGGTCTTCTGGGATACCAACTCCACACTGAGACTGTAAATGTCTGTATTTCGAATGAAGGTGACTTTAAACAAATCCAAGAACTGATGAAGCACATCACTGATAAGTTTCAAATCCCTCTCAAGAGGTCCAGGACTCTCATCATAAACTCCTGAACAGTTTACATACTTCAGCTACTGCATGTGTGGTTCTCCCTGTAAATGAGGCTTTACCAGAGGCTGCAAAAAAATCTGCCGACAAAAAATATTATGTTCTGGCCAAGGACTTGGAGTTTTTATTTTCACAATCAGAACCCAATTCGCTGATGGTGGAAACAGTAAATGAGCACAAGACCGAAATGACTCAGTCTTTTTGAAGGCAAGAGTTACTGCTCTGCAACATTGTATTTCAGAACAGCAAACCACCAAGCACTCATGTAAAAATATTACTATTTGAATTACAGTAAATTCAACATCTTTACTGATCAGAGGAACACCATGAACAATTTAAGGCCATCATAAATGAAGGTCAGCTCTTAGCGAGGACATCATTACAGGTCTCCTTTGATGCAGCCGATACTGCAGCCTGTTCCATTTCCACTGCAATTGTGATGCAATGAGCATCTTGGCTCCCGTTGTCCAGCTTCCTTATGGAGGTACAGAATACTACTGTAGACCTTCCATTTGACAGCCATATGTTGTTTTCATTGTCTATAGTTGACTTGCTTTGCACCTTGAAGGATTTGAGGGCCACACTTAGATCCCTCAGGTTTTATACACCTGAAAATAAAAGAAAATTTAGCAGGTGTCAAACAGCACAGAGATCTCACCCAGTTCTCTTCTATAGTTTCTATAGGCCCTCTGAACCAGCTGCCAAAGAGGCCTATGTACTCAAAAAGAAAATCAACATTTGCCACAGCTACTTCATCCCAGCCATCCACTCCAAATGCCAGTTTTGATCACTTGGTCTAGAATCCAGACCATCCACTCCACAAGAATCTACTGCTGCACTGTCCCATCCTCCTTCCCCCCTGTGGAAACTGTCTTTTCCATTCCCAACCTGCATGGGAGAGAATAACAACCAAAAAATGGGTTATGGAGGTCATAACTGATTATTCAATCCATTTTACCTCCTTCCCACTCTCCTTACCCATCTCCTTTCAGGGAGCCATCTCATGATCAATTACTGCGACACGAAGTCACGTCTCTTCATACTCAGGAACCATAGAACCAGTGCCAGTCCAACACAGGGGAAAGGGTTTCTATTCCAAGTATTTCTGGTCCCCAAAAAGAATGGGTGATGGAGACTAATATTAGATCTCAGACATCTAAGCATTTATGTAAAACAGAAGAAATGCAGAATAGTGACTCTTGTAGCTATCATTCCTTCATTAGATTCCAGGGTTTGGTTTGCAACTGTCAGCCTCCAAGATGTGTTTTGTCATATCACAATTCACTTCTCTCACAGAGGTTTCTTCATTTTACAGTAAACCATGATTACTTTCAGTACCAGGTTCTTCCTTCTGACCTCTCCTCTGCCCCAAGGGTATTCTCAAAGATCATGGCAGTCATAGCTGTCTACCTATGTCGATTTAGGATAATAGTCTTCTGTTATCTTGGTGACTGACTACTCAGGGGTTGATCTTAACTAGAGGTTCTGTTGGCAGTAAAAATGACAAGGTCTCTGTTCCACAGTTTAGGCTTACAACTCAATCTCAAAAAGTCCACTTTGACACCAGTAGAGTGATAGATTTCATAGGAGCTTCTTTGGATGGCATGACAGCCAGGGACCTAGGAACAGGTTTGCATCCCTACAAATAAAATCTCATTTCAAGGATTCAGCTAAATACTCAAACCTCAGCAAGAAATTGTTTCCAACTGTTGGTCATATGGCAGCTTATACCTTCATAACCCAATATGCCAGATTCCATCTTTGGTGCTTCCAGGGATGGCTGAGGACAATTTATAAACTGAACAAGCACAAGGACAAGCAGGGGTCTGTTCCCCGTTGGGTTCTGTACTCAACTCGTGGGATGAACAGAATATCTAGTGTCTCATGTCATCCAGGTCAATGGACTTCCCAAGAGTGTCATCTTACATCAATCTTTTAGAATTGAGAGCAGTCTGCAATGCTTGCATTCATTTCCTTCCACTGATCAAAGCCAAGTCTGTCAAGGTCATGACAGACAACGTTGGCTGTATGTTCTATATCAATCACCAGGATGGTGCTTGCACCCCTTTGCTTTGTGGTGAATCAGTAAAACTCTGAAATTGGTGCATAGCCAACCAGATTATCTCAGCTTCCTACTTCCTCAATGCACAAAGCCCCACAGCTTCGACCTCAGCAGATGTTGCTCCTAGTGAATGGGAGTTAGATTTATGGATCCTCAGCAACATGTTTCTAGCATGGGGGTTTCCATGGACCCCCCCAAAGAGCGGACCTCTTTGCCTCCACCATCAACACAAAGTTCAAGCAGTTTTTCTCGAGAGGGGAACTAGACTCTCAATCACTAGAGGTTGCCTTCATCATTTCATGGGAAAGGGATCTTCTTTATACATACTCACCGGCATCGTTACTCTTGAAAGTACTGAACAAGATCAAGTAGGTCAAGATGAGGGTCATTTTAATTGCACCAACTTGGCCGAGACAAGCTTGGTATCCTTATCTCATTTGACCTGCTGGTCATCCACTGATGAAACTTCCAGTCAGTTGCCATCTGTTGTCTCAACATGCCGGTCAGACACTTCACTCCTGTCTGGAAGTTGTGCAATTCAAGGCATGGCTCCTAGAGGGTTCTCGGGGATAGAGACTTCCCATTCAACAAATGTATAACAGGTGTTGTTAAACACCAGAAAAGCATCTACGTGACATGGTTACCTTCAGAAGTGAGGACGTGTACCCACTGACAAATTTCTCTTGTTTGTTCTGCTCTTCCCACCATCCTAGACTATCTGTTGAAATTAAACAATCAGGTCTTACTATGAGTTCCTTCAAGGTTCACTTGGTGGCTATAACAGTCATTCATTCATCTGTTGAAGACTTTTTGTTTTTTTGCTCACCCTACGATGTTGAGATTCCTTAGAGGGCTAATGCATCTTTTTAGTCCAATATGTGAGTTAAACTTTGTTCTTAATTGCCATGTGAAACATCTTTTTGAACCATTAACTATGTGTTCGTTGCTGCACCTATTCATGAAAACAGATTTCTTGGTGGCCACCACTCTTTGGCTTTTAATGTCAGAGCACTAGGGGCTTTAATGGCAGATCCCCCATTTACAGTGTTCATCAAGGAAAAGGTTTCATTATGACCACATCCTAAGCTTCTAAGTGTCCTCCAAGTTTTGTATTATCCAGATGATTCATATCTCTTTTTTCCCCCCCTGAAACCACATCAGACTGGGCAGGAGATTGCCTTCCATACCTTGGATGTCAGAAGGGTTTTAGCCTTCTATCTAGACAGAGTCAAACCATTCAGAAAGTTTTCCAAACTGTTTTAATTGCAGACAGATCCAAAATACCCACAGTCTTTACCCCAAAACTCTCAAGGTGGATTTCTGGGTGTATTATCTCATGTTAGGAGTCTGTCAACATTCAACCTCCTTCTAGAGTATTAGCTCATTCTACGAGGCCTCAGTCTACTTCTTTGGCATTACTCAAGCATGTTCCAGTCTCTGAAATTTGCAGAGCTGCAACATGGACCTCATACTTTTCCTAGACACTATGCTTTGGATCATGCATCTAAATCAAATTCTACAGCTCTGTCTTCAGTATTAGATTCTGCACCAAAGTTCCTTCCTCCCTGTGGGGATATTGCTTGGGAGTCACTTGCAGTTGAGCACCCATAGGGACACTACTTGAAGAAGGAGAGGTTACTCACCTTGTAGTAACTGGAGTTCTTAGAGGTGTGTGTCCCTGTGGGTGCTCCACTAACTGTCCTTCTTCCTCTCTGATTTAGAGTTTTCTTTGAGGGACTTTGTAGTAGAGAAGCAACTGAAGGCAGTTCACCTGTGCAATCCTATATATCCTTGGTAGGGGGCAGAAGGATGTGTAGGTTGCATGTGCAGGCCAAAAGGGCTATCTGTGCTACCGAAAATCTTTGATGAAAGGTGCCGGGGCATGTGCACATTTGAAGTGGAGCATCCATAGAGACACAAATCTCAAAGAACTCTAGATACTGCACAAGGCCAGATCCTAGTACTATATAAATCCAATCTATTATTTTGTATCTGTTGTGGGCGATATATGGTAAATAAAATAAACATATTCTTTATTTCAGTATATACTGCAAGTATTGTGGAAAGAAAGAATGAAATCTGTAGATTACATGAAAATATAAACAACAATAATGATGCAATTGTTTATTTGCACAAGCATAACAAGGATAGTAAGGACAATTGCAATGTGTAAGTATGATATAAGCTGAAGTTTTTAATTACAGATGGTTGTAATCATAGAACCATAGGGTTAGAAGGGTCATTGAGTCTAATGCAGCAAGAAGCTTTACCAAACAGTAGTTTAAAAGTGTGTGTGTGAGAGAGCATGGAGAGTAGGTATTAAAGGAATCAAATACAGGTGCATGATCAGTCTCTTTGGTATAGAGTGCATAATAGAAAGTTAGTCAGTTTTTTGTCTGTAGTGTTTTCCTGAACTTATTTGTAAGATGTAAAATATAATTGGTCCATCATGTAGCAGTGGTAAAATAAAACAGAGAAACACAAATGATATGGGAAGTTTCCTGTCAGATATATTTATTAGGGCTTTATTGGAATCAGTAATCATCTGCAGAGTTCACAGATGCCATCTTTGCAGCAGTCCCATTTATTCAGTCAGTTAGATAACCTGTGAACATCATTATCTTAATTTTACATGTGTCTGAGCCATGGGAAAAGAGAGTTCAGACATATTTTTGGGGATTTTTATGCCAGTTTCCTTAGTTATTTTAAATAGTCTCTTTCTGTGGAAGACATTTTTATATGGGAAGGAATGTTATTCTAGCCTAAAACTTGATTAACTCCCTCCATAGCCATCAGATCTTTACAAAGCTAGATGGCTCAGTTTCCAAAGCAGTGTTTTAAATGGTAAGCTTGGTTTATACAGTGCTAAGAATATTGTCTGTGTTTAATAAATTAGATAATTAACAATAAGACTCCCAATATATGTGTAAGCACCTTCTGGGTGTGAGGCGCTCTCCCCTCTAGTGGTATGAGACCACTTAGAGATTAATGAGTCTGCTCTACAGCCTTAGCTAAGAGCCCTATGGCTTTTATCTCATGCAGTAGAAGCTCATGCATTAAGGTCCAGAGATCCCAGGTTCAGTCCTGCCTGCTGATAACCAAGGTCTGTCGGTGTTGCATTTTTGTTTTTGTTTTAAATACCAAATTTAGTTGCCTGCAGTTGGAGAATCTTCTTTTTGGGAAAGGGTCTTTTGCTCACCATTCCTTCTCATTTAACTATTTGTTCTCATATTTATTGTCTTTTAATCTGTCACATAGCTGAATACAAACATTCACACACACACACACATATATATATATATATATATATATATAGCCAGATTCTGGTGTCATTTACTCCACTGATTTTAAAGTTGTTATTCTGAATTTAAACTGGTGTAATTGTAATCAGATTTTTTTCTGAAGGAACAGAGTCTGCTTAGAGACATGAGAGGGATCTCATTGAATAAACTCATTGGAGTCCTCCAAGTATTTAGTATTGGACCAATTAACCTACATAGCAGGAGGATAAGGTGCAAGTTACTGGATAAGGTGCAAGTAGGAAGGTCAAAGTCAGTATTTCATGGTTACCAACAGTTTCTTTTTATGGCCACAGAAACAAGCTTCGGTTGCTCTCAGATTGAAAGCTTCCAAAATTCTTCAGGCTAAATATTTGATTAAATTTGATGGGTCCATTGGGCTGGATTCCATAGACATCTGCACACAGAATTTCCTATTAAGTTAATAGGAATTTTAAATGCAGATCATTGTCAGGTTTGAGTATCTAGAACAAGGGTCAGCAACGTTTGACACGCGGCTCGCCAGGGTAAGCACCCTGGCGGGCCGAGCCAGTTTATTTACCTGCTGACGCAGCAGGTTCGGCAGATCGCGGCCCCCACTGGCCGCGGTTCGCTGTCCTGGGCCAATGGGGGTGGCGGGAAGCGGCGCAGGTGAGGGATGTGCTGGCCGTGGCTTCCC